>NC_061092.1:68294819-68340084 GCF_015104395.2 Macrobrachium nipponense
CTCTTCTTTGTTCGCCATCTCCTATAGACTTCATCCTTTAGGTCCCCCTTGCTTTCCTTTCCCCCAATCCCCCACCTCCCCTTGTTCCTGCTTTCGTCTTTTCTGGGCTAGATAGGGATGATATCAGGTTGCCTTAACCTTCGATGTCTCCATTAATGATTGAAATTATTAGCTTTGGTCAATAAACAAAGGATTTCAAAGCAGTCGACGATAAGAAAAAGTCACAAACACAATCAATTTACTTGCGTCCAAAACTAGAAAAGAAGATATAACGAATTGAAACTGGAATAAAAGCAACAGTATTCAAATGAAATGTAAAGAAACATTGGAAAACTGAGAGAGAAATAATATGAAACGTTGAAAATCTATCTGAGAAATGAGTATGTACTCAGCCAGATAGCTATTTAGAATTCATCCACTGGGGATTTAAAAAAAACAACGAATGAGGTTTCCGGATTACCGTGCAAATGAGAAATCATTCTTAACCATTGGGAGCAATCGAGTTTTCTGTATATGGTATAACCAAGGCCTTTGAAAATAGATCTATCTTTCAGTGGTCTCGATATAATGCTGTATGAGCCGTGGCCTATGAAACTCGAACCACGGCCAAATGATGACCTAGCCTATATCGTTACCAGACGCACGATTATGGCTAACTTTGAAATTGAATAAATTAAAAACTACCGAGGCTAGTTTGGTATGTTTGATGATTGGAGGGTGGATGGTCAACTTATCAATTTGCAGTCCTCTATCGTCAGTATTTCTTAAGATCTGAGGGCGGACAGAAAAAGCCGGCACAATAATTTTCTTTTCTGAAAAATAAAAATAAGAAACCAAATCAATAAAATCTCGATATGCAATAAAAAGCTACAGGAAAGGACTGAAATGATTAAACAGTTAATATCAAAGTGGAAAAATCAATATAAGGAATCTATATCGAAGATATTATATAGTTACAAGACATAGTGGAATGAAAAACAAAATCATCAAAAGCAGATACAAAAGTTTATTAAAATTATCGAGAAACTTTCAGCAAGGGCCAATGGTGGAAACATCACCCACATAACTTTTGTTATGAAACTCACGAGATGAGAAAGGTTAGAGTACCGCGAAATTGGAGCAAAGTTGTTTTAAGACCATCATGAAAAATTTATGAAAATTATATGGCGCAAATGAATGGCTGCTTCAAATTCATTTCACAAGTGCAATGAGAGCAAAGGAAAATGATAATGCATTCAACAAGCACATCTTTCGACTGGATGATCCGATGAATATTAACTTGGTACTATAAGACTAGAAATTCTCTTTGTCCTCTTCTATCTCTCTCTCTCGCTCACATTTCTCATTCCTCTCCCTCCCGCATGACCGAATAAATTGGATAGCGGGTGCCTTCGGCCCCTTTCCGTTTTAAGCAGGATCTCATAATAAAGACTTGAATCATGAAATTGTAAGATAAAGACTCAAAATATCATGAAATTGTAAGACTCAAATCAATACTTAGTTTGAATAAGGAAATCAATTTTTGGGTGACAAAAGATGAACGATTAATGTATTCTTATAATATATTTTCGTTATTTACATAAAGCAAAATTGTTCCCATGCTTATAACGGACATCTCGTGATAACCTTGTGGGTAAAACGCCGTGACTGTAAGTCTTGAATTCTTGGGGCCGTGGTTAGATGTATGAGTTAGGAATTTCTTGTCAACCAAAAAAAATCCCATCCATTTAATAATATATGATAATCATTTAATTCTGAGGTACAGCAAATTAGATATTAATCTTTCCGAGAGCAATTTTCGTGTGAATCCATAGCATGACTTATCAATATATTTATAGGGGGATTTAATAGACTCCTATGTCTTTAGCAATTGGTTTCTGCTGAAACGTTAATTAAGGATTTCCCCAATGTATTCAAATAAATGAAGACGAAAAGGTTAGGGTAGCCTAAGGTTTATGTGAAGTCTTGTAAATTATCCATGTGAGGGATCATGATTTTATTTGTGGATTTTTCCTTTTTTTCTGTGGGTTTGTAAGAAATGCTTTTTGCTTTGTGTTTGGTCCTGTTGTTCTTTTAATATATATTTTTAATATATATATATATTATATATATATATATTATATATATATATATATATATATATATATATTATATATATATATATGTGTGTGTGTGTATGTATTAATAGAACCCACGACACTTAGGCTTTTTAGAGATTACAGAAAAGAATATCAGCCAGACTCCTTGTTAATACCCTTGCCTGTACTCAATATCTGTATAATTTATTTACATTTCTTTGTTTTACACTACTGTTTGGGTCGCATTTCATGTTGCTATATCCTTTCTTTCTCTATCCTAAGTGTTCCTTTCAGGAATATTTTTTGGGGGCCTCCCACCAGGGAAGTTCTCCTCCTCACCAACTTTGGCCCTAACCAATCACACTAGGGGATTCTTGTCCTAAGAATATTCTTCCTTTCGATGATCACTTTTATCAGAACCTTTTCCAGTATATGAATCATTATCAGTTGCCCCAATGAGGAGCACAAAAAAGTGACGTCCATTCTGCATTCGATGTCATGTTAGACCAAACGTGGTTTTCATAATTTTCCTTTTCTTCATTTTGACTTTAAAACAAATAATCTGCGTCTTGCTGAGTGTGGTTATTTTGCTCCCTTTTTCTTTGTCTTCCAGTGAAAATGTGACAACGTTGCGGCCTTTTATATTTCCTTGTTTCATATTTCACCTCCTTATTTTATAAGCAACATACCTTGTAATGTATGTATTAAAATTTGCTCACCGTGATTCTGGTTCTACAAAAACGACACTTTCCTACGTAAGTGTTCGATAAATTACTTCAAAATATCAGGTCAAGCATTTTTTATAACGGGACTTCTCTCTCTCTCTTTTACACAAAGACGCATACGCACACAGAAATAGCCCGCATGGTTACTCAACTTTACTCTTCAGTAGGCTCTCAGGGGCCCAAGACGAACCAGGAAGTAGGTATAAATGTATAAAAAGAAGAAAGTAAATGCGTGCAATGGATTGCGATGTGTCACCTTTCCCGGCTTGGAGACAGAAAGCACCTAATGATAGCCTGCCTCCAAGAAAGAAATGCTGAGTGTGCATTTGTGAGGTCGTAGCCTCTACAGCCAGTTACTGGGAGGCTCTAAGGTGTGGCTGAGGATTGTGCGTTTGTGCGTGTAATGATGGGCGCAATTACCCAATACTTTTAGCGAAAAAGTCACTCGCTCCAGAGGCAAGGCAAGTGATGGTTCAGAGGACATCAGGTGCTGGTACAAACCCATCCAAGAAGTATGACATATTTAAATGACTTAGGAACAGTTGCCTTTGAAAAGAGAGAAGTGTGAAGTGTATACATTTATTTAACATTAATTGTGTGGTGGGAAATATAATGGATATGTCTCTTTGTTTCAGATGGGTCCCTTGTCATTATTCGAGAGGTGGGATTCTCTATGACTTGACTATCGAAATGTAGTGGTTGACAATTTGAGAGTTTGGGGTGATTACTTAGACTAATTCAGGAGAGTAGAATGATAATTTACAGTTCTTTTGTGGGTCAGACTTAGTTCTTAAACATGACCTTTTTTTATTTTTTTAGTCCCTTTGTTCCATTTTATGTTCAACTAGTTTGGGAAAAGAATAGCATATTTTTACATTTACATGAACTCATTAGCCTAGTTTGATATTGCTTGCAAAGAGAGACCGGCCAGCTGCTGAAAGGTAAGAGTTGCCACTTGTGTAGTTTGATAGGGGTAATAAATGTATGCTATTTAGTTTTCTGTAAAAGGAAACTGTTGTACCAACAACATTGGCCACCACTGCCTTTGTAAATCTTTCTTTCTAAGAATTTTGGTGAAGAAATTACAAAATAATGGAACATTTTGAAAAAACTGAAAGTCATGAAGCGACGAATGAATGAAACGTCCAAAACTTTCGTCAGAAAGTTCATTTGTTTTTTATTCATATTCATCTACCAAGACCAAATAAAAAAATCCATTTTCCTCCGCGTCTTGTTTTGGTAAGCATGATTTAAAACATAAAAAATACGCCAAAGTTTCTTCAACGCAGTCGAGTTTTCTGTAGATCATATAATCAAGGCCACCAAAAGTAGATCGATCTATAGCTGATCTCGGTATAATGCTGTATGAGCCGCCATCTATGAAACTATAGCCACGTCCCGGTGGTGGCCTGGCCTATATCTTAGCCACACGTTTATGGCTAAATTTAACCATAGATAAAATAAAAACTACGGAAGCTAGAGGGCTGCAATTTGGTATGTTTGATGATTGGAGTAAGGATAATCGAAATACTAATTTGCAGCCCTCTAGCCTCAGTAGCTTTTAAGATCTAAAGACGGACAGAAAAACTGAGGATGGACAGTCAAAGCCTGTACAATAGTTTTCTTTACAGAAAACTAAAAGAAACATTTATTTTTCACTCAGATTTTACTAACGAGAAAACTGACATTTTCCTCCAAGTGCATAGCAGAGATTGAGTCATTGAAAATGGAATGTAAAGACAATTTGAACTATTTCCGAGTCTCTGAACATGTACACGTCTCATTATAATGCAGGTAGCGCCATGGGTGTTTAAAAATCATTTCTTGAATGAAACATGTTTGCATTCTATTGCTGAGAGGTCTTTTAACTTAGTTGAATTGGGTATAGAATTTAGGCCAAAGGCCAAGCAGTGGACCTTTGAGGTCATTCAGGATCTGTGAGGCCATCCAGTGCTGATACGGAAATTGACAGTATAAAGTTTAAAAAGTGTAACAGGAGGAGAGGGTGGAAAGTAAGATGGAAGAAAGAGAATATGAAAGAAGGTAAAGTAAAAAGAATGAAAGGGGTTGCACCTAGGGGCCGAAGGCACTCTTTAAAGAGCTTTAAGTAATACTTACAGTGCACAGCATGAGGTGCAATAATTACACTACCCCCAAGAATTACAGATCTTTTATAAACTTCCTTAAATGTCTCCTACAAGTTGAGGGCATGTTCACAAAGAAAGACATTCTCATGAGTGAAATTAGCTTTCAACTAATTCACCAAATTATGCCGATGATATAAAATTTCGGAAAATTCAATTGAGCCATCTTATCAAAGGACCAATTATCCCCTACATTCATTAAAAAAGGGAATAATTCTCATTGTTGCTTTGCTAAAGCTTCTTATGTCTATGTGAAGATTCAAAGTAAGAAGTTATCTAAAAAGAAAACTCTTGTCTTCAAAACTTCTGAGGCTAGAGGGCTGCAAATTGGAATGTTCATCATCCACCAAATTGCAGCCATCTAGCCTCAGTAGTTTTTATTCTATTTAAGGTTAAGGTTTGTCATAATCATACGTCTGGCAACGATCTAGGCCAGACAACCACCGATATGTGGTTAAAATTTCACGGGCCGCGATTCATACAGCACTAAACCGAGATAACCTAAAGATAGATCTATTTTCAGCTTCTTGATTACACGATGTATAGAACACTTGATTGCATTGAAGAAACCTCCGCACATTCTTTACTTGTTATTTATTATCTGTTAGGTATCAGTTTCCTTTATCTATTATTCCTGTATTACTTTTGATCCTGTAACTTATGTAATAGAAGTTTAACTACAGCAAACAAAGATATTTTTGAATTTTGAAATTTTTCTAACTGTGGACACCTAATTTCCATGATCGGTTGCATTGGTGCACAGGTCAGTTTTCCCCGGTACTAGCAGACTTGATTATGATCTTCACGTGCAAACATTCATAATGAATCAGTCGAATACGGTCATTTGGAATCCTCAGGAACGGAGAGAGAGAGATAGAGTCAGAGAGAAGGCGAGCGAGAGACAAAGCGGTAGTTGGTGGAGCGGTTGTGTTTGATAGAAACAGCTGTTAGTGTAATTGAGGTAGTTGTTTATTTTTCCGTTTGTTTTGTAGTTTGGTACGATAGCGAGTGTTTTGAGTGGGTGCTTTTTTGGTTCTGGCTGCAGCGGAAGGTGAATGTGTTTTCGTCTGCCTGGATTATTTGTTCCTTATTTGGATTATCTGTGTCTTGATTTTGACAGTAAGTACTTTTTTTTTTTTAGTGTGGACGTGATTGATAGGATTGAGTTGTGATTGTTTGTTATTTATTTGTCATATTTATTTAGTTTTGAATGTTAGTGATAGTTTTTCTTTCTTTGCAGGACCGCAGTTCTTCCTTAGTCCTTAACCTCCCTCTTTCTACATTGCTCGCCACCTCAGCTGTAGATAAGGGTTAATTGTCCCCTTATCTTTCGGCATTTAGTATTGATTGCTTGGATTTGGACTATTGCGTGGAACTTGATTACGGCTTGGATTGTTCTTTAAGGATATAAGTACGATTGCTATTGACGACTCTGAACTAACCTTGATTGTGGAAGATTGTGGCTAAGGAGATGAGTATTGGTATTGATGATGACGACTAAATTAAATTTGGATCAAGAGATTGACTTCGGAGCATACAGATTGACGTGGGAGTACCGTTGGTCACAGTACTGTAGCTCACGTGCCACTAGGATGGAGTGCTGGGGGCACTATTCGCCTATAAGGCCAAATGAATACATATCCGTTCTTAGACTATTCACGTATATATACGTTCGGCTACTTTTTGTCACAAAGACTATTCACGTATAAATACGGTTGCCCTTTCCAGCCATTATAGCAGATTTTTTCGCATTAAGATTATTATCACATGCAAGTCCAAGATATTCTACGCCAGCACAACACAAAAACTACAATATATTAACCTAGATAATAGAATCATAATGATATTTTGATATCTGGCTCATCACTGCTGGCGGACAAGGATGAAATTTGCGATGGTGCTGTCAGTCAGTGACAGTTCCACTCCTAACCCTGACGATGGTAACGCTACCAAGGACTCTGTTTTTGCCCTTATAATCGATAATTCCCTTTCATGGTGGATGAGAGTCCAGATATTTTCTTCCTTATTTTCATGATATTCTTATGTATTGATAAGAGTCGACGTTTGCAGGTAAAAATATCCTTTTTATGCGTGTAAATCCTACAAGTATAAGTGACACTATTGTTTTCAGTACTTTGGAACAGTTATTGTACCAATAAGGAGAGAGAGAGAGAGAGAGAGAGAGAGAGAGAGAGAGAGAGATAACTTTTCGGGAATTTATATATAAAGTTCTGTAAGGGCCAACGGTCGATTTGGTAGTCTAAGCAAATGACCAATGCTTGAATTATTTGCAAATAATTAGTACATAATGTTTCTATTTTATGATCATTCTAACAGGTAAAACACCTCGACAAACTTTCCCAAGTGACCTTGCGAAGAAAGCGGATTACATTTTATCTGGGTGGGGCACAAGGAGGTTAGGGTGGGGCAGAGTAATTATAGTCTTATAGGGGTAACCACAGTTTGTAAACAACTCAATGCGACACACGTGTACTCAGGACCCACTGCCCTGCGTGTACTGTTTATTTATTGAGAAATTTATCAGGTGACAAGCAATGTGATATTACATTTCCTACTTCGAAGTAATACCATGCCTGCAGATATCACAGATATAATACATAATCCTATCATTATGGTAAATATGATATCCTTACTTATCCCTACTTTAAGCATCCCATGATGTTTGATGGCCTTCATCCATGCTACAAGGCATTCCACTCAACCAATCACTAAATATTGTCTTTCTGTAAATATTAGAATAAAGATTATGCTAATGAATAGTGAATAACTAGGTTTTGCTTATTCATGTAATATGTCTGCTTGAAGGTAAAGACGGCTTAGCTTCCAATTTATAGTGCTATGTTGCCTCAATCACACACGCACATTCACACAGGCAGACACGTATATATATATATATATATATATATATTATATATATATATATATATTATATATATATATATATATATATATATATACTAGTTTAGCTAGTTTTTCTCTAATACAATTTTCATTAAAAGCAATTGCTTTAGTGGCATCAATAAGTTTCTTGCAGGTATCTTCATACCGACGAAGTTTTTTTTCTTTTTTCCGATTCTCGTTCGTCATTTCTGGTGAAATATACGCAGACTTCCTTCTTCCATTTATTGAATTTTGTCACGACAGCTGTTTCGCCTTATGGCATTATCAAGCGACTACTGACTTACAATCTGACCTTTCGGCCTATTTATCTCATCGTGTGGGAGGTATGACCTCGAGGTATGGGTACTGGTTAGTCTAGGATTAACAGCTTAAGGCGTTGTTTTAGTTAGCAAAGAATATAAGGACATATGTACTGCGACAATAAGAGTGAAAGTTTAAACAGTGGTTAAATAAATATTCAAAATACAATGCCATGTGCTAGAGTTTCCTTAAATGTATGTTTTAAAATTTAATAATTGTTACATGTTGGTTTTAGATAAAAATTACAAAATTACATACAGGAATGAAAATGAATATAGAAATCTAAATACGGGAGTACAAATATATGTATATATTTTATAGCATGCATAAAGGTACAAGAGATAATTTCTGTTTATACATAAATGTGTATGATTTAAATTTGAGTGTGTGTGTGTGTGTGTGTGTGTGTGTATGTCCAAAATGGTCTACGTTGGTTAAAACGGTTGCTGATTCGTGTGGGCGGGGTCTCAGCGACCTGAGTAAGGATGTTACTTGACTTTCGCTGACGCTGGGTCTTCTCATGCCTTCCAAGGGGCGCGATGTTCTCGGTGGATTGGGCGCGCTGTCTGGTCCCTGTTGGCTTGGGTATTCCTTCTCCTGCTGGAGGGGAGTATATGGTCCGATTCTTGTTGGACGTTCAAGGTCGGCTTCTGAATAGCGATGCTCACTGCTTCCGTTATTAAGAGGCGACCGTAGTTGTCTTCTCTGTACGACCTGGGTGCCTTCTATGAGCTCTTGTAGAGATGGCTTCCTGTCGTGAACATCTATGTAATGTTGATGGATGGCCCCTTGATTTCTATGAGCCAGCAGACGTCTCCGAAGGGTCGTTGTAGTGTGCCCGATGTAGTTTTGGCTGTGAGGTTTACACACCTCCTCTGGACAAGTAAATTTGTAAAACTACATTCGTGCACATCTCCTTCGGTCCCCCGGAGCGTGCTGTTCTTCATTATTAAGGCTGCTACAAGGTTGGGCTTACTATATATCCTGAGGCTTATTTTATGGTAAGGGGCTTTTGGGGTTACGCCTCTGTTTATTATTATCCCGCGTAGTCTTCCTGAACATTCTCGTACCTCGTTAAAGAATGCGGCTTTCCGCTCGAGTCAGGCTTAATTACAACTTGGTAACGCCAGCACGTAACATTCTAGAACTACGTCAGGAACTGGTTCATTACGTCTTATTTTCCCAACAAATTATAACTTTTGATATTGTACAAAAATGTAGAATTTAGAGTAAAGGCTTATTTCAGATAAGCTAAATCTAGCTACTTCGAGCGAGTCCTTCCTACGGGCACGATTTCGCTTGACACATTTCTTTTCTCTGTAAATAATATTCATGGCTAAAAGTTAAACGAAATTTATTAAGACACCAATTTTCCTTAACAGAACTGATAGCCCTTCTCCGCCACACTGTGTCGTATATATCAGTTCAAATATTCGCATACTAAAAGTTACGTGGATGCGTAGCTGAATTCATGATGTTTCGTCTCTTCTTGCTAAACTAACGTGACGTTGCGGGAGGTTTGTCGCTAAATGGGGGATCCGTCCGTTTTCGCGACAGTGACTTCAGTTGTAACATGTCTCAGGGACTGAAGCGATGATAATTAATATTTTAGTGTCCACTAGTAGGTACTACGGTTCATAATTTAGTGTTCAAGAATAATTATAGATTTTCTAGATGTGTCCTAGATGAAACTAATATAAACACGTATGAGTCTCGAATAGTTGGAATTTATACGGTTAATTTGTTCCGTAATACGAAGAGAGTACAAACATTCCCTATTAGTTTTGCAGATGACAATAGGGTCCTCTTAAGTATAAAGGTTATTGATTTAAAAACATCTACAGATTATTGGAAACTGAATGTCAACATTTTGGACTCAAATAATTTCAAGACTTGTGGAAACAGGTACTATCTTATAAATGTAAGCTCCCTGATATGTTGGAATGGTGGGTTATTGAACCAATTGCAACAGAGGTTGCAACAATTAAATGATATCCATTAAAGAACTGGGAATAAATATGACAAGATCAAACACTGAAAAGAGAATTTGTGATATATAGAATGATGTTTTTTAGGTGTTAAGGTTAGGATGAAAACTTATATGTTGAAAAGTGAACGAGTTTCTTCCTATTTGCTTGGTATAGAGAGAGGACTAAACGAATGAGTCATTGTTTTACTAAACTTCAAACGGAAGATGGCAAGACTGTTGTTGGGGGAACAAATGGGATTTCTGTGCGAATTAAAGAATATTTTCAGAACATGTTTCGTTTTCGTCGAATGAGACCGACGGAATAAGGTGTGGTATGGTATGACAAAAATGTGTAATGGTAAAACTCCCGGGTACGATGGTGTCCGTATTGAATTTCACAAGAAATTTTGGAACATTGTAAAACTAGATTTATCACTGTATTAAATGACTTACGTAATGTAAAGTGAATGTCCACGAGTTAGTATGTAATAAAGTGACTTGGATAAAAGGGTGACCTTGCACTAACAGAAAATTGGAGACCTTTGACGGTGTTAAATACTGATTATAGGATTTTTACTAAGTTGAAAAAAAAACAGGTTTGAGGCTATATAAGACGACACAATTGTCATTGCAATATTGCCCAGTCAAAGGGCGAACGATTGTTCAGTGTAATAGTATCATACGAGACATGATGTTTCATTTTAATGTCAATAAAGTAGATACTGCGAGCTTAATTATCGAATAGTCGAGAGCTTTTGGTAGAGTGCATATTGGCTTTGTATATAAGGTATCTAGAGTGTTAGGTAAATTTGGTATTCCGGCAGAATTAATTAATAAAAAAAAATATATTTACAATGTGTGAGATGTGCAAGTGCTAAGTAGTCCTTCCTTTTCCTATCAGGAATTCGGTGAGGATAGGCTGCCCTATGTCTATGTTGCTATTTTTGCTTAGTTGGGGAGTAAGCCTACAAACTACTTTCCTGCTGTTGTTGTTCGTGTTGGAGGGTAAGAAAGTTTTCATGGAAAAGCCTAAAAACGTCTGAAAAAAATGTGTTTCGTGTTGAGTTAAATAAACAGGAAGTTTACGATAGTATATTTATGATTTATTTATTAGAATGAAAATGTAAAAAAAAATAAAATTGGTCGTGGTTAACAGTTCACAAAAATTATCTCTAATAAGATATATCATATTTATTTTAATTTTCGTAGGTGAAACAATGTGCTATTTCACTATAGATTTTAGCTTGCTCCTCGAGTAAGCTAGATGTCGCATCACGCCATGTTCAATAACCTTTTTTGTAAGGCAATTCAAGAAAGTAAATATATAATAGGTATTAGTTTTATAAATAAACCGTCAGTCATGTCAATACAAAGGTTTGCAGACAATTCTCATGTATTAGTGTCAAAACCACCAGGTCGATTACAGCTTGTTCTAAATTAATTCAGCGCTTCGAGGTCTCAACAGGGGCAAGAGTTAACAAAGAAAAGAGGTAGTTCTTTTGGATTTGGGCAATTTGATTAAACAGGCAGGACTGGCCTTTGCATTAGATACGGGTTTGTTTCATGATATGAATGATTTTTGGTTTTATCTTTTATAATAACTTTGATTTGCAGTGCCAGGAAAACTGGTCTGTTATTGCAAATAAGGATGAAACTGCCATAAAAGCCTGTATGTGGAGGCTGAGGATATTGCTAATTTTCCGAAAGATTGTAAATGCGAATCTGTGACTTTGTCAAAACTAAGGCATACAACCAATACTTACCTCATTAAGATTTATATATATATATATATATATATATATATATATATATATATATATATATATATATATATATATATATATATGTATATATATACATACATACATACATATATATATATATATATAGATATATATATATATATATATTTATATATATATATATATATATATATATATATATATATATATATATATATATATACATATATATATATATATATATATATAATATATATATATATATATATATATATATATATATATATATATATATATATATAAATTTTGTAAGAATGATTCATGTATCTTTCGTACATTTGGAAGGGGATGTATAATCCATAAAAAGGGCTACGCTGTTTATGTAGAAGTGAAGGGGTTTGGGAATATTTGATGCGTACTATAAAACAAAAGCTATCTTTAGCTGCACTGCACTAAAAGATGTTTTAAATGTAATTGGTTTGAGTGTGTATTATTTCAAACTTGGATTTAGTTACCTGTTATTGTTAAGGGATAAAGTTGATGGTATCTTAAGTGACACCGACGTTCTATTAGATTGTCATTGTAATAATAAGAAAAATGTATAGTAAAAAAAATTGTCCCCATGTTACATATAAAGCAACTTATTACTGCCTTAAATTGTCATCAAAACCAAGCATTGAAGAGTGATTACCTGCTACTAGATTGGGGTATTGATTTGGAATAACCCGATACTGTTTTTAAACATTAAACGTTCAGTTTTATGTGACAACTGCAGTGAAACAGAATTTTATACTGCATATTTTTTCAATTGCATTGGACAATTTTTTTTTATATTTTCGAAAAGTGTTGTTTGAAATTTGTGTGTGAATACGGAAACTTTATGAAGATTTTAATGTTTAATTTTCAATGTAAATCGAAACTAGATGATAGGAGTGCACTAGTTTTATTGGCAGGTTACTTGTACACAGTGCGGATGAAAAAGATGTTGTCTGATTTTATGATGTATCTTATGAGTAAAGGTAATTTTGGTAGATGGGTTTTGCGCAGTTTCATAGAAAAGGAACTTTTCTAAGGTTTTCCCAATGAATATACGGTTGTCATCTGGGAGGGATTTTAATGACTGTCTGTGACGGCAATTTAAAGACTATTTTCATGGAATATAATGTAATTATTGTACGCTGAACATCTGTAATAATATAAAAAAAAGATCTATTTATTTGAGTTGATCATTAATTGCTGTATATGAAAAAAATTTGTAGAATTGGTGTTACAAGAAAATTCCTAAACGTAAAAGTGTGATTAAATTTTTCCGTTTAGGAATTTTAATGTAACGATATTCTACAAAATGTTTTCATATGCAACTCTGAATAATCATCTTATACAAATAGTTCTCTTTTTTATAATTGAATATAATGTAATTTGTACATTGGACATTTTAACTGAAAAAAAAAAATCAGAGATTCTATTTATTAGTAGGTTGAACTCTAAAACATTTTCCAGACGTTGTGTGTGTGTGTGGATTAGCGCGGGGGGCCGGGTATATTACCTAGTTTTCATCCTTTTGATGCCTTCGTTGTTTTGCACTTTTTATGAAGAGTTTATATAGGTGAGGAAACTATTATCGTTTTTAACTCTTTAATTTCTCTTGGATGAACCCCATCCCGGCCGGGATTTTTGAACTTGTTGGGTATATCTATTCTGTTTTTAATGTCCTCTTCTATAAAAATCGTTTTGTCCAACGGTTCTGCCCCTTCATATTATTATAGCTAGTCCAGAGATTGAGGTAGTCTTCATTATGATAACTTTAAGAAAAAAACTTATTCAGTAACTGCGTTTTCCACGTGCGAGTTCACCAGGTCTATTCTGCTCATTTTTAATGGTTTCCTACTATCAACATGCGCAAAGAATTCTTTTGTATTTCCTTACAAACTGATGTAATTTTCTTATCCTCATTAATTTTATCTTTGCATATCTTACTAATTTGTCCAACATTCTACAGACTTCTTAATGCCTGCTTGCTTCTTCTGCTGCTGGGTATTTGTGCATTGATTTGTGCAATCTGCCCCTTTCTCCTGTTTCATTTGTATTTTTTATGTTGAACCACTTAGGCTGATGGTTGCCATTTGTTAGTCTTCGCTTTAATGGTATACACCTAAGAGCGTTTTTTTTTTTTTTTTTTTTTTTTTTGTCTAGAAAGGCTTCCCATACTTATCTGTGCCTGTTCTCGTCGTAACTCTAGATTTTTTAACATCCTTCATTTTCTTTACGTCTGTTCGGCGGCAGTCTATGTCATTAGTATTTTATCTTTTTTATGTTGAATGTTAATATGAAATGTAATAATTCTTACGATCACTTTTGTCTAGATTTGCACCTAATGAAAGGTTATCTTCTGTAGATAGGACGATGTTTTCACTTGTATGTTTATCAACCCATTGCTGGAGGAATTCATTTATAGCAGAATCTAAAAGTCTCTTTCCTTCTAAGTTTGATGCGGAGATCATAGTGTCCCAGTGAGAGAGAGAGAGAGAGAGAGAGAGAGAGAGAGAGAGAGAGAGAGAGAGAGAGAGATTGGTGTGGTTTGAAGGGGGAGGGACATTGAAACTCAGAGACAAGAAAAGAAGCTGGTAAAAGCAACAACTCGAAGTCAAAGTGAATTGGGCTTTTAGTTTTAATAAAGATAAAAAAATAAAATCGATTCCCAGCGGAAACTGAAACACTGAAACATAAAAATAAGTTTTTCGATTCAAAAGAGAAAGTAGACTTTCGATTCAAAAGAGAAGGTAGAATAAAGATCTGGGTGACAAATAAAAAAAATCAGTAGACAGTGAAAATAAATAACACAAAAAAATCATTTATCTAAAACGGTGAAAATGAAAACTGTGTTTGAAATAATATATAACAAAGACAAGAAACCAATACGTTCCTCTTCTCCTTCTTTGTCCATGAGGAAGGAAAACCATCAAACCGCAGCGGAAATCCCAAGTGGAAGTTTAGGAGATGGACCGAATTTTTTCATTCAAAAGACTATGATGTCTCGAGGAGAATAGTGCATGAAATTCTCTTTGCACTGTTGCATACGTTTACATGATCTGAATTTTTACGAAGTAGCCGCTGAATATATATATCTATCTATATATATATATATATATATATATATATATATATATATATATATATATATATATATATATATATAGATATATATATATATAATATATATATATATATATATTCAGCGGCTACTTCGTAAAAATTCAGATCATGTAAACGTATGCAAGAGCGCAAAGAGGCAAAAAGGCTTGATATAATACACAAGGAATTACCATCCATAAACTTGAAGCTTAATCATAAGAACAAGGTCCCCATTGCTTCTCTGTTTAGATACAAACACAAGTTGAGTCCGTTGTTTACATCCAACGTTGTGTAAAAATATATTTGTCCTAGAAGAAGTCGAGGGACCTATGTAGGATGCACAAAAAGGCTGCTGAAATTGCGTTTGGACTCTCTTAGAGGAGTAAGTTTCAGGACAGGGCGAAGGCTGTCCAGTCCAGAACAATCAAATATTCGGAATCATTCAAAGAACTATAAAACGTACATAGAGGACAAAGATTTCGAATTTATAAGACACTCACAAAATGAAGACTACTTTATATAGTTAAACTAACAGAATTCCTCCATGCAAATGGACATCACGTAAACGGCCCGCCGCCCTTTGTCTTTCGTTGAAAGATCTGTTCTTATTTTGTGGTGTTTTTTGTTTTCATGTTTCTCCTTTTGGCTTTGTTAATTTTACTGTGATCTTTACCTTATTTGATTTTTGCTGGTTTTTGCTGTTTTCATTTTGTCTTACATTAAAATTTATCGAAGTAACCAGTGATGTCAAAATTATTATGCGTCTATTTTACGTTCATTTTTTATTTTAGTATTTTCTTATATATGTCTATACTCCACTGTGTTTTTGCATTTCACCATTTTATTATATTGCTTTTATCAGGGATGTAATATATTAAATCTAATAAAAAAAAACATTCTTAAGTTACACACACACACACACACACACCACACACACACACACACACACACACATATATATATATATATATATATATATGGGGATACAATCCACAATGAAGTAAAATCCTCTTGTAGTTTAAAATATAAATCTCTTGTACAGGATTAAAGCTTTCGACCATCAACTGTGGTCTTGTTCACTAAAATATGATATGTCACCTCAAGGAACTAGCAAATAAGAGCACAAACATTTCGAAAAAAAAAACAACAACGGTTAGGTAACAAGCTAGTTTATATTATGAATGATCAGGCGGTTGAGCCCTCGTTCTTTCCCAGAATTTGTCTTGATCTTCGTGGGAGGAATGTTTCTATTGTCAACTGCTTGTTTTCTGCTGGTTGGGTGGTTAGTTGGAGAAATGACCTGAGTGGAGTATACAGGAGAGGAGGCAGCATCGTTTATTGGCACATATATTTCTAAAGTTTGAAATTTTCTTTCCTACATATCTCTTCACAAATAGCTGTATTTTCTGAAATACCAGTATTTCCTGCAAAGGTCTCGTTTAATGAAATTAACGCCCCTTCTACTACTCGTCTCAAAGTCCTGTCGTTACATGCAAAACAACCTTTGTACCTTTAAAATTTATTGCGTGGTTTTTCTCCCATGTATGTTGCGCAATTGCACTGTATGAACTTCTTCCCTTCTGCAAGCAGCAACGTGTTCTTCCCTTCTCTTATCAATGGAACGTCCGCTTTCTCCAAATAACATTCATTGCAATCACTGCAAGGTATTACATATATCCCTACATTCTCTCTATTACCCGGGTTTTATTTTTAATGAGTTTCTTCTTGATTGTACTGTTGTACTGAAAAAAACTATGTTGAAGCCATTCTTTTTTCCTTTAAGCTGCCTAGAAAATTTATTAAGGTCTATATTATAAGGAAGAGCAAGAGATGCCTTAAAATCTACCTTTTCAGTTATATCATCGATCTAGCGTTTAGATAGAGACTGTAGTATAAAAAACTTTAGGTAACACAGTTTAGTAAAACTATACTACCAAGAAATTTATTTCGCGTCAATGAACTGGGGATCACATATTCGGTATGCTCGAAAAAACAAAATTGGTTAGAACGTTGTGTTTTACTTTGGGTTCATGATATGAAAAGTAATGAATATAAGTGTTTGTGTGGGTGTTCTTCCTATACACGCTGAATTTAAAGTCATTACTCACGTGTCTCTATGAACTACCATATCTAGAAAGGGAAGCCTATTTTCCATTTCCTTTTCCACTGTAAATTTAATAGAGGGCAAAAAACCATTAAGTAATCCTAAAAAGCTATGAAAGGCTTCCTCACCGTGTCTATAAACAATAAAAACATCATCTAAATATCTAACCCAAATTTCAGGCTCGATGTTCTTCCGGTGTGTCAACGTAAACCTTTCCGAAAAAAGTTCCAATACTTAAGTTAGCCAATATAAGGGAGAGAGGTGAGCCCATCGAGACCGCGGATTTTTGTTGATAGAACGAACCATTAAACTCAAAAATTGTAGATTCAACGCATGATAAGAGAAGGAAGAACACGTTGCTGCTTGCAGAAAGGGGAAGTTCATACAGTGGCAATTGCGCAACATACATGGAGAAAACCACGCAATAAATTTTAAAGGTACAAAGGTTGTTTTTGCATGTAACGACAGGACTTTGAGACTAGTAGTAGAAGGGGCGTTAATTTCATTAAACGAGACCTTTGCAGGAAATACTGGTATTTCAGAAAATACAACTATTTGTGAAGATATGTAGAAAAGGGAAAATTTCAAACTTTAGAAATATATGTGCCAATAACGATGCTGCCTCCTTTCCTGTTTACTCCACTCAGGTCATTTCTCCAACAAACCACCCAACCAGCAGAGAACAAGCAGTTGACAATAGAAACATTCCCCCACGCAGATCAAGACGAATTCTGGAAAGAACGAGGGCTCAACCGCCTGATCATTCATAATATATAAACTAGCTTGTTACCTAACCGTTGTTGTTGTTTTTTTTTTTTTTTTTTTTTTCAAATGTTTGTGCTCTTACTTGCTAGTTCCTTGAGGTGACATATCACATTTTAGTGAACAAGACCATAGTTGATGGTCGAAAGCTTTAATCCTGTACAAGAGATTTATATTTTAAACTACAAGAGGATTTTACTTCATTGTGGATTGTATCCCCATTTAGTTCTTAGAAGTACGACATAGTACCTGGCTTCTGCATATATATATATATATATATATATATATAATATATATATATATATATATATATATATACATATATACATCTATATATATATATGTATATATATATAGATATATATACATATATATATATATTATATTATATATATATATATATATTATATATATATATATATATATATATATATATATATATATATATAATATATATAAATAAATTATATATATATATATATATATATATATATATATATATATATACTATATACATATATATACATATATATATATATATATATATATATATGTGTGTGTGTGTGTGTGTATATATATATAATATATATATATATATTATATATAAATAGATATATATATATATATATATATATACATCGAGCTACAATGTCCTTTAATATCTAATTCGCTCTACTCGGAATTAATATATTTTCATATATGCTTAACCGAAGGGGAATTTTTACTCGATAATAGATTTACCTGTACCTGGGCGCGAACGTAGGTACATTCAAATCCAGGCACGTCAGTGAAGAGCTTCACTGACGTGCCTGGATTTGAATGTCTCCGGCGTTCGCGCCCAGGTACAGGTAAATCTATTATCGAGTAAAAAATTCCCCTTCGGTTAAGCATATATGAAAATATATTAATTCCGAGGTAGAGCGAATTAGATATTAAAGGACATTGTAGCTCGATGTATGTATATGGATAACGGTAATGTGATATGACTTATATATATATACATATATATATGTGTGTGTTTGTGTGTGTGCTTGTGCGTGTATGTGCATATATGAAATGATTTTCAGCGGCTACTTGTCGTAAAAATTCGGATCATGTAAACGTTTGCAAACAGCGCAAAGAGAATTTCATGCCAATATTAGTCCCGCAGCCTGGACCATTGAGATACAACGAACGAGATACCGACTGTAACCCCTACTGGTATTTAGGAGTACACTTGAAAACTGTGAAACTGACCGTCTGCCGAAAATATATGGGTGGCTTACTTAACAAGCACCACTAATTGCTCGTTAGATTTTGGGTCTAGATCCAATATATGAGATACCAGACGAAACTAATATATAGTATATCTGCAGACTTATTGATTATAGAATGAACCAGTGACAAACATTTTGGAGGGTGGGTCCGCCCTGACAGACGAACTGAAAGGGGGGAGTTAATTGGATCTAGATCCAACTTAGGAGATACCGAGTAAAACTTACACTACAATAGCGCTGCACATCCTAGAATACTGTGGTGGTATTGACAGACATTATAGTGGGTGGTTACCCCTGACAGACACCCTACAACGAGTGGGGAGGGGGGGAGACAGGATCTGCCATCCAACATGGAGATACCAAGTAAAATTTGTACTACAATTGTTCTGCACATCCTAGAGTACTGTGTTGGCAATGACAGACATTCTAATGGGTGGTTACCCCCTGTCAGACGTCCCACAACGAGGTAGGGGGGGGGTGGGAGGGGGGAGGGGGAGACAGGATCTGCATCCAACATTGGAGATACCAAGTAAAATTTGTACTACAATAGCACTGCACATCCTAGAGTACTATGGTGGTAAGGACAGACATTTTAGTGGGTGGTTAACCTCCCTGACAGGACTCCCCACCCCACAACGAGTGGGGAGAGGGAGAGGGAGGGCGAGACAGGATCTGAATCCACCATGGAGATGGGATACCAAGTAAAGTTTGTATTACAGTAGCACTGCATATCCTAGAATGCTGAGATGTTAAAAGCAGTCATTTTAGTGGGTGGTTTCCCCCTGACAGACAAACCTACGATAGGAGGGAAGAGATGGGGCACCTTATTAATAAAAAAAATGGTAATTATCTGAAATTCGTGAGCCTGATAAGAAAATGTAGAAGGCAAAAATTCGAAAAATATTGTTATATTTCAGGATCAAGAATTACCCCGGAGTAATTTTAAAAAATTCCTATTTTGAAGTATGGAATATTCATCACATCTCTATATATATATAAAAAAAAAAACTATGTATGAGACTTACTAGGCCTTGTCTACTTTCTATAGTTTCACACACAAACACACGCACATATATATTTATATATATGCATATACTATTATGTATATGTATATTATGTATGTATGTAAATATATATAATATATATATATATATATATATATATATATATATATATATATATATGCAAAAGCCAGGTTACTATGTCGTACCTCTAAGTAAATGGGGATGCAATCCACAATGAAGTAAAATCCTCTTGTAGATTAAATATTTTAATCTACAAGAGGATTTTACTTCAATGTGGATTGTATCCCCATATATATATATATATCTATATATCATATTATCTATATATATATATATATATATATATATATATGCACTATCCTTTGGTGTGTAGTTATTACTTCACACAAAGTAGTATTTTTCTCTGAATGGGAGGAGTTACAAGTGACAACAGCTACAAAAATGTGTGCTGATCCATTTTTTAATTATTAAGCCAGTCATATTTAAAAAAAAAAAATAGAAATGTAAGATAAGTATTCTCGTTATAATAGCGTCTTTGGTCATTTCCTTTTCTTTTTGTAGAGTAGGCCTATAGTTAGGGCACTGCAGCTATGTCGAGGTTCGTGGCCCACCGTGTCTTACCATCACTGAATTGTTCCTGTGTTGCTGTTGGTTCGTGTGGATGAGATGAAATTTTTTATCGGATATGGGAGTTCGATTGAAATTAAGACCAAAGTCCCATCATATACAGCTTTTTTAACACCCGCACTTTCACAAAGAGGTTATGTAGCACAACACAAAATAATTACAGGAAACGGATATGTGAATGAATCGTTCAAGATAGGCTAACCGCAAAACATCTTTTCCCCATTCTATTCCCCTCCCGTAGTTGACGATCATACAACTTGGAACTCCTAACTCTCATATTAACGTTGGCCTAATAGCATGTCAATTATCTAATAGTCCACTTATTTTCGGCTGCCTCCCTCGAATTGATCTCGTACGCTATCACAACAAGTATCCGGTACCATTTACATTCAGGGAAAAGGGAAAAAAATTTAAACTCAACTAAAAATGATGCTTACTGGCAAATTAAGGCGAAATTGCAGCAGTTTGATGACGAAAGCCAGCTGAATGTGTCTGTCTCTTAACTTCCCGCCGGCAAGCACCACAGCCAGCCTATGCAATGTTTCAATACATTCTATCGATGCTGGCTTTGACGACCATTATTCGGGTAATTTTCTCCCTAGTTATATTTTTACTTTCATTCTTTATTATATCCAGTAGACAGACACAAACATCATATTATACCCTCACGTCTGTTCCATGTATTTACCATTGCTAATATGATTTATAATGCGTCTCCAACACAGTCGTAAAAATCGGACAACTGAAAGTGCAAATCGGTCAGGTGTGTGCAAGGCATAGGGCGTCAATCACTGGAGTGGCCATCTCCCTGCAGAGAGCGTGACCTAGGGGGGGCCATATTGAAAGGTCTCGGTCCAGCTCTTAGTTCTATACTTTATTTCTATTATTTTTAACCTTATTATTATTATTATTATTATTATTATTATTATTATTATTATTATTATTATTATTATTATTATTAATTATTAAACACTAACATTCCTACTAAACACTCACTGAATACTTACTAAACATTCACTGCACACTCAAAAATCACAAAACTTTAACTGAACCTAAAACACCCACTAAACATTCACTTAATACCTACACACTAAACATTCACTAAACACTAAACATTCAATGAATACTTATGCACTGAATATTCACTAAACACTAACATTCACCAAGACATTCACTAAAACCCTAAAGACGAAAATTCACTGAATACTTACACAATAATCATTCATTCAATAAACAGGTCACAAAACATTCACTAAACCCTAAAAACTCAGTAAACATTCACTGAATACGGACACATTAAACAGTCACTAGATCCAAACTAAAAAATTCATAAACGCTGTCACTAAACCTAACAATTCGCTAAACGAAACTACTCAGTTAAACATTAACGACAAAAAAAATTCATAATCGCACTCATTTTCATTTTTCTTGTTTTCTTACATTAATGATAGGTGATCATTTTTTTGGTCTAGTTTGCTCTTATATATTTATTTATTCATAATCTTGAGAGAATGGAAATGTTCAGAGTAACTTTGTGTGTGAGAGATTGTTTAAAAATTAGAGACCCTCTGTGTCCTTCCTCAACCAGGTGTTTAAAAATGACGAGTTTTACACCAGCCGAAAAAATCGACTATAATATACTACAACAATATTCATTCCTAGAACTGATAATATAAAAATGTTTCCATGATTCATTAGTATGAAAGTCAGTTGAAACCAAAAGAAGGTAGTCTTGCTTCGATAAAATAAACAGAATAGGCCATAGCGCAATTTATTATGATCTACTCTCTGACTATAGCGATATATTACATATGTATTACTATCTATTTAATATGTGTGTATTACTCTATTTAAAAAATTTTATGTAATAGCATTTTACAGCAATAACTCAAATAATGATAAGAACTTAGATGTCTGTCAGGGGAAAACCACCCACTAAAATGCCTGGCATTACATCACAGCATTCGGGATATGCAGTGCTATTGTAGTACAAATTTTACTTTGATTTTCTAATATTGGATGCAGATCCTGTCTCCCCCTTCCCTTCCTTCCCCCTTCCCATCGTTGTGGGGAGTCTGTCATGGATTTTTTTAACCACCCACTAAAAATGTCTGTCCTTACCACCATAGTACTCTAGGATGTGCAGTGCTATTGTAGTACAAATTTTACTTGGTATCTCCAATGTTGGATGCAGATCCTGTCTCCCCTCCCCCTCCCCACTCGTTGTGGGGCGTCTGTCAGGGGGTAACCACCCATTAAAATGTTTGCCATTGCCAATACAGTACTCTAGAATGTGCGGTGCTATTGTGGTGCAAAAATTACTTGATATCTCTTAAGTTGGATCTAATAGATCCAATTAACAGCCCCCCCTCCCCTCTTTCAGTGCGTCTGTCAGGGGGAACCCACACTCCAGAATGACTGTAACTCTTCATCCTATAATCAGGAGAATCTGCAGATATATTATATATTAGTTTCGTCTGGTATCTCATATATTGGATCTAGACCCAAAATCTAACGAGCAATTAGTGGTGCTTGTTAAGTAAGCCACCCAATATTTTTTCGGCAGACGGTCAGTTTCACAGTTTACAAGTGTACTCCTAAATGCCAGTAGGGGTTACAGTCGGTATCTCGTTCTGTGTATCTCAATGGTCCGAGCTGCCGCTTTTTATACAAATTTGCTTGATGATAGTTTATAAAGTGTATTTAACAGTTTAATATCTATTTTAAGTAATACTTATGGCCAAAATCTGATTTTTTGGTAAAATGGCTATTTTGGCTGCCATTTTGATTTTGAATGATCACCCCCTATATTCTCCCAACCCACACTAAGATGCGAGTTTGCCTGAACATTCTGTTCATACAAAATGATAAGGACACAAGAAAACATTGTGTCAATAAGTCCCTTTCCAAGTGGCACCTAGCTCTATCTGAAGCTGGTCTATTGCTTGTATATGTCTAAGGAGGGGACAGTCTTGTATAAAAAGCGTACGAACGATATAGCTTTGCAGCATCAAAGCAGACGCTTCTTAGCTTAAATTATAAGCGTTCAGCATTTTTCACTCGAGCATGAAATCAGTCCATTGATCCTTTAAGGTCAAGAAAAATGTGGTCCATCCTTTTACGCACTTCGAAAATTCAGAGGTTAATGTGATTTATAAATTTGACGTAAAAGCAATGAGGCCGGAACGTTTGTGCATAGATAAATTTGCTAATATTTCTGAAGTGTAGGATAGGTTTATTGAATATTGCAGTGCTGATTATAAGATGCACGAGAACTTAACAATTGATAAAACGCTTATTCTCTCGAAATGAAGATGTCCTGTTACACAGTACATGGCATGATACAAAGCAAAGTACTTATAATGTTGCCCGCATTTAATTACTTGGGAAAAATATTAATTTCGACAGCAAATGAGCCTATACATCGCTTCAGTTAACTGAACATTTGAAAGCAAAACACACAACTATTGGCATAATGAATCGAGCCGTAGAGAAAATCCACCTCAAATAAATCATGGAAAGGTCATCTGTATGGTTCACATCTGCTGAAGAATAATGATGCAACATTGACATATACTAAAACTAGCAAATCAAGACCATCATTATACTCAGTTCACTCCATCGTTCCGTTTCAGTCGGAGATTGGACGGAGAAAAAGCCAGAAACAGTTGATATATAATGTAACAAAATTTGGAGTAGACATTCTTGCCCAAATGGCATGTCATTATTCCACGAGGTCCCTTCCAAACGTTGGCCTCTGCATTTGTTCTACAATATTTTCTGTCTTTGCAGGTATCACTGCATGGATATTGTATTCAGAGGTAATGAATTAGCGAGGAATGGCGGCCTCTTTTACAAATTAAAGATCGCTGAAAGTGACGAGCATTTTGATAAGAATTGGAAGAGGCTAGTAGTTAAAAGCCAATAAGAAACGGAAGCGGTGGCAGACCTGTATGTCCAAACTACAACAAAAACAATTATGAGCTCGAAAAAAATGAAATAAAATGAAATAAATTAATTAGAAATATGTGTGGAAAATGGACTGCTGTAACCAAACATAATATTTTGTCCTACTTGTATTTGTAATTCTAATAACTATATTCCACTTAATATAGCATATTTCCAATAATCAGTACAGTTAATTCTACTCATAGGTTGTCTGATATCAAGTAAAACCTGAAATGACTTCCCATAATCCAATATATAGTACATTTCATTATTGCTTTGACTTTCCTAATGCACTTTGCTATTATGTATGCTTTCAATTAGACAACCAAACTGGAAGTTTAATTTTTTTGCTTAATGTAAACATCATTAAATTATCTACTTGATGATATAAAGCCACGATAGATCTATTAATCATATTTTATTGGGAAATTAGATGCTTTTTTTTTTATAGAAGAACAGTCAAAATGACTGATCGGCCTTTAATTGGCTGTTCTAGTGTTAAATCTGAGCCATTTAGTCTGATATTAAGCCAATATTTCGTCTTTTTCTCCTTGAGTAAACCTTTCTGAAGTAACATGCTTCTTATAGTTGAATTATGGATGAGATTTTTTGCTGTGAATTAGTTTTAAGAATCATGAAATTAATCTGTAACTAAGTTAACGGTATCTCTATTACATGATTACTGCTGAAGCCATTAGGAAGAAAATTCAGAAAATATGAAAATAATATCATTAAAGAATTGTCATCTGAGATAGACAGTTGAGATTGGCAAGCATATGATATTATTATATTATCAGAATGCAAATCCCTATTCATAAAGAACAATCCCACAGAGGACAAAGAAAAAGATAAATGAATAGATACAAATATTTTTAATTTTTAAAGTAGTAAAAGACCATGTAAACTTTTTAGGTCATAATGCAGTGCATTAATTGCTTGAACGTGTAAGTGTGATGGTGCAGGCAAATCAAAGCTGAATAATCAGTATACTAGAGGCCGGAGGTCTGGTAACAAATGAAAACATTAGTGGGATCAGCCAAAGTCAGGAAAACCGAGAATCCAGATGAAGATGATTTAAAGGGCACCTGATGACCAGTGGAGGTGGTGAGTAAGAGGTTACAAGTAAGATGATGAAAATAGAAGTATTAGGGAAACGAATGTGGAAGACATAAGAGAAGAAGGAGAGACAAACAAAGGAATGAACGAAGGGAGAACACAAGAGAGAAACAGCAGGAGAAGGCTGATGAAAACAACCACTATGATAATAGTGGATTAACCTGAGGAGAAGAAGAAGAAGAAGAAGAAGAAGAAGAAGAAGAAGAAGAAGAAGAAGAAGAAGAGAGGAAGAAGAAGAAGAAGAAAGAAAGAGAGAGTATGGACCTCCTGGATTGTCGGGGGACGTCAGAAACTTGTCCTGTCTCGGAACCCCAAACCGAGAGGTAGTCCTCATCAAACTTTTCTTGGTGTTTTAATAATCAGAGACACGACAGAATACAAATTTACCATATACAGAAAACCAACGTTCTCACTTTCATACATTCACTACTTTAGCTATCACGATATTACTATCAAGATAGGTGTAGCCAGCAACCTGTTCTTAAGAGCCTTACGAATTTGTCCCCAGAATTCCTGGAAAAAAGAATTTGAAGTAATTCACAAGCAACTTTCGTCTTTAAAAGTATACTGACAATATAATTGAGAAAGCAATTCACAAGCAAACTAATTTTTCTACCGACCCCCTAAAGACAAGACCAGAGATACACCCAACAATAAAATAAAAATTCCTCACCTCACAATTGGCAAAACACAAATTAAGAGAGTAAATCATCACACCCAATCGGAAAATCTACCCTTTTTGAAACACTTTAATTACCCACCCAAACACCCTAGCCAAATCCCTGATTAACGTCCAGCAAAAGACATCTCCCAAGGACACGATGGTTTACGAGATCCCATGCCAGGACTGTGACCAATCTTACATCGGATTTACAGGTAAATCACTTCCCCAGAGATTAATACAACACAAACGGTCAGTTAGGTATGGACAACAGAACTCAGCTATTTTAAACCATATAAATGAACATAACCATAGAATAAACTGGAATTGTCACGTGTAATTTATAGCAGCAACTGCCGGTACAAGAGTCAAATGATGGAATCGGCCTTAATAAAAGAGAGGCAAGTAATGAACATCTCAAAAGGAGCATGGATTTCAGATACGATCGACACGGTTTTCATTCAACCAACACTTAAGAAGATTAAAGGAAGATTATCACGGAGTGATCTAAATTGCTTGCCAGTGGATGGACCTCTTGGTATAAATACCACCTTTTCTGTAAAACTTTTCTCATTCATCTACCTGAAGAGGGAGACAGCAGTCTCTGAAATATAGTACTTTTATCTCTATATTTTGGTGTTTTTATGGGCTCCTTTTATTAGATGGAATTCTGTTGTTACAGAACATTTTTACAGTCATATATATGTATATATATATATATATATATATATGACTGGTACAAATGTTATGTTACATGGCCTTCCCAAAACTCACAAAGACAATCTTTTATTGAGACCCATCGTTTCATGTGCCGGAGATTTCAATTACAAAATTTCTAAATAGTTAGCTGGCCTCCTTTACCCTTTTTTAGGCACTTTTGCTCTCATTTACAGTAAACATTCGGAAGATTTTTGTCACAAATTCAGAGAAGCAACATAAAACTTTTAAGCCTTTGACGTAGATTCCCTATTCACAAAAGTACCAATACAGGACGTTCTTCAGTTTTTTGAGGAAAAAATTAGCCCCACATTCAGATCACTTCCCATTGGCACTTGACAAAATAATAAAGTTAATTTAATTATGTGTATCTAATAATGTATTTTCATTCGGGGAATCATTCTATAAGCACAAATTAGGGTGTAGTCGGGTGGTCCTTTAAGTCCTGTTTTAACCAAACTGTACATGAATACCTTGAAACTACAGTAATAAATGCAATAAAGCCCACAAGCATACTGTGAATGAGATGTGTAGATGAAATTCTAACATTTTTGGATAACAGACATTTTTGAATAACAGATGGAGCAACTTTAATGAATTCCTTTCAAAATGAAAGCACATTAGTGCCCAGCATCAAATTTAAAGTTGAATGGGAAACATATAACAAAATTCCAGAATACAAATTTACCATATACAGAAAACCAACATTCTCACTTAATACATTCACTACTTCAGTTATCATGACATTCCTATCAAGACAGGCATAGCCAGCAACCTACTCTTTAGAGCCTTACGAATTTGTTCCCCAGATTTCCTGCAAAAAGAATTTGGAAACACTTAGTAAGTAGATTTCGTCTTTAAGGTATCCTGCAATCATAACTAAGAAAGCAATTCACAAAGCAAACGTAATTTCTACCGACCCCTCAAGACAAGTCCAGAGAGACACCCAACAATAAGATAAAAATTCCACAATTTGACAGGATTAAGATGGTGACCAAAACTCTCAGAAAATCTAACCCTTTTGCATTTACTTACCCAAACACCTTAGCCAAATTCCTGATTAATGTCCAACAAAAGAACAGTCCCCCAAGGACACAGGCGTTTACTAAATCCCATGCCTGGATTGTGACCAATCTTACGTTGAATTTACAGGAAAATCACTTCCCCAGAGATTAATACAACATAATCGGTCAGTTAGGTATGGACAACAGAACTTAGCTATTTTCAACCATATAAATGAACATAACCACAGAATAAACTGGAATTGGTCACGTATAATTTATAACAGGAACTGCCGGTACAAAAGTCAGATGATGGTATCGGCCTTGATTAAACAAAAACAGGTAATGAACATCTCAAAGGGCGCATGGGCTACAGATGTCATTCATAAAGTTTCATTCAACAAACGCTTAAGAGAATTAAAGGAAGATTATCAGTGGGAGTGCCCTAAATTGGCTTACCTGTGGATGGTTCTCTTGGTATAAATACCATCTTTTCTGTAACTTTCTCATTCATCTACCTGAGGAGGAGACAGCAGTCTCTGAAATAGTATTTTCTGTCTATATTTGTTTTTATTGGCCTATTTTTTTTATTAGATGGAATTCTGTTGTTACAGAACATTTTACCAGTCATATATATATATATATATATATATATATATATATATGATATATACATATATATATATATATATATAATATATATATATATATATATATATATATATATATATAGATATATATATATATATATATAATATATATATGATATGTGTGTGTTGTGTGTGTGTGTGTATATATACATACATACTATATATATATATATATATATATATATATATATATATATATAGATATATATATATTATATATATATATATATATATATATATATATATATGGTGTGTGTGTTGTGTATATACATACATAATATCATAAGATATATATATATATACATATAGTATATAGATATATATTATATTATATATATATAGATATATAAAATATATATATAGATATATGTATATATATATATGGTATATAGATATAGAATATAGTATATATATATAGATAAATATATATATATATATATATATATATATATTATATCTATATATATAACAATATATATATAATATATATACTATATATGTATATATATATAAGTATATATCATATAATAATATATATATATATATATATATATATAATATATATACATTATATATATAAATTATAATATATATAATATTATATGTATTTATATATATATATATATTATATATATATTATATATATTATATAATATCGATACATATATATATATATATATAATATATATATATATATATATATATATATATATATATATAGATATATATATATATATATATATAATCCTTTGACATGATTCATCTGTTTCTAATTGCCTAACTTTACTCCATTTCTCTTCATTAGCGACCACCTGAGGGAGACTTTCTCTTGCGCGAGGCAGCCGAGCGTTGGATATCGATAACTTAGTAGCAGTATCACTCTTTTTTCTCTCTTTCCTTCCCTTTCTTCGTGTCTGCTTGTATGTCTATCCGCCTTCCTATCCTTCCCTCTGTCTTTCTCCAGTCACCAACAAATAGATTTTATATGCAGACATCAAAGTTAGTTATCTTCCGGAACTCCGTTTCTATGGGAACATTTTCAACGTCTGAGGTCAGTCACAACAATGAGGCTTCACATATTACTACTTCACAGAGTTCAAAGCATCTGGCTTAACAAAGTGAAATGTGAGGAAGAGGAAGACATTTATTATTTTTTTTTTTCTATCACAGTCAATCCAATTCGACTGGGTGGTTTCATAGTGTGGGGTTCCGGGTTGCATCTACCCACCTTAGGAGTCCAATTTTTTCATTAATTGCACTGTTCTAGTAGTAACTCTTCTTCTGTATGAGTCCTCCTTCCTTTCCAGGGATCTTGCGATCGTGGCTAGAGTTCCATTGATTATATATTATTATTATTATCATTATTTTTTGTTTTTTCTTTGCTCTATCACAGTCCTCCAATTCGACTGGGTGGCATTTATAATGTGGGGTTCCGGGTTGCCTCCTGCCTCCTTAGGAGTCCATCACTTTTCTTACTATGTGCGCCGTTTCTAGGATCACACTCTTCTGCATGAGTCCTGGAGCTACTTCAGCCTCTAGTTTTTCTAGATTCCTTTTCAGGGATCTTGGGATCATGCCTAGTGCTCCTATGATTATGGGTACGATTTCCATTGGCATATCCCATATCCTTCTTATTTCTATTTTCAGATCTTGATACTTATCCATTTTTTCCGTCTCTTTCTCTTCAACTCTGGTGTCCCATGGTATTGCAACATCACTAAGTAATACTTTCTTCTTGATTTTGTCAATCAACGTCACGTCTGGTCTATTTGCACGTATCACCCTATCTGTTCTGATACCATAGTCCCAGAGGATCTTTGCCTGATCGTTTTCTATCACTCCTTCAGGTTGGTGTTCGTACCACTTATTACTGCAAGGTAGCTGATGTTTCTTGCACAGGCTCCAGTGGAGGGCTTTTACCACTGAATCATGCCTCTTTTTGTACTGGTTCTGTGCAAGTGCCGGACATTCGCTTGCTATTGGTTTATGGTTTCATTTTTCGTATTGCACTTCCTACATATGGCTGAGATGTTATTTCCGTCTATCGTTCTTTGAACATATCTGGCCTGATCTTGTGCCGCTGTTATCATTCCTTCAGTTCTTCTTTACCTCTCCCCTCTGTAGCCATTGCCACGTGTTATCGCTGGCTAGTTCTTTAGTCTGTCTCATGTATTGTCCATGCATTGGTTTGTTGTGCCAGTTCTCTGTTCTGTTTGTCATTCTCCTGTCTCTTTATATTTCTGGGTCTTCGTCTACTTTTATAGTCCTTCTTCCCATGCACTCTTTAGCCACTCGTCTTCACTGGTTTTCAGATATTGCCCCAGTGCTCTGTTCTCGATGTTGACGCAGTCCTCTAGCTTAGTAGTCCTCTCCATCCTTCCTTCGTGTTATGTATAGTCTGTCCGTATTTGCTCTGGGGTGTAGTGCTTTGTGTATTGTCATATGTTTCCTGGTCTGATCTATGCTGCGGAGTTCTGCCTTCGTCCATTCCACTATTCCTGCACTGTACCTGATTACTGGCACTGCCATGTGTTTATGGCTTTTATCATATTTCCGGCGTTTGAGTTTTGACTTGAGTATCGCCTTGAGTATCTGCATATATTCTTTCCTGATCATAGCCTTCATCTCTTGGTGTTTTATATCCCCACCTTCCATTATTCCCAGGTATTTGTATCCAGTCTCATCTATGTGTTGATGTTGCTCCCATCTGGTAGCTTTATCCCTTCAGTTCTTGTTACTTTGCCCTTTTGTATGTTGACTAAGGCGCATTTTTCTATTCCAAAACTCCATCCTGATGTCCCCAGATACAATCCTTACAGTCTGGATTAGGGTATCTATTCCATTGATGCTCTTACCACACAGCTTGATGTCGTCCATGAACATCAGATGGTAATTCTGTTGCCTCTTTTTCTTGAGTTGGTACCCAGCATCCATCTTCTGTAGTAACTTTTGTCATGGGAATCATGGCTACTACGAAAAGTAGTGGGGACAGTGAGTCTCCCTGGAAGATCCATCTCCTGATATTAACCTCTGCTAGTCTTATTCCAGAGCTTGTAAGTATTGTATTCAGTTGTGCATTGTATTTTTGAGGAAGCTGATGGTGTTTTCCTCTGCCCCATATATTTTCAGGCATTCTATTAGCCATGTGTGTGGTATCATGTCGAAGGGTTTCTTATAGTCTATCCATGCCATGCTTAGGTTGGTTTTCCTTCTACTGTTCTTCATTACCATTTTGTCTATCAGGAGCTAGTCTTTTTGCCCTACAATTCCTTCTGCAGCCTTTCTGTTGGTGGGGGATGGTGTTTGTCTCCTCTAGGTAGTTGTATAGCCTTTCACTGATGATACCTGTTAGTAACTTCCACATTATTGGTAGGCAGGTGATAGGCCTGTAGTTACTGGCTATATTTCCCTTACTCTTGTCTTTTTGTACTAAGGATGTTCTTCCTGTGGTCATCCATTTGAGATACAATGCTGGAGTTGTTCTGCTATTCGTGGGTGTAGGGCCTTAAAGTTTTTGAGCCAGTATCCATGGACTTCATCGGGACCTGGGGCTTTCCAGTTTTCTTTAGTTGGTGTCTGGCTGTGTCTGTCGTGATCTCTGTGAATCTGTTTGTTATTCTCCCTGTTTCTTCTTCCTGACATCCTGGAGCCATGTTGCATGTTTGTTGTGTGATACCGGATTGCTCCATATGTTTTCCAGAGTCTCTTACTTGGTTCGGCTTCAGGAATTTCTGGTGGTTGTCTTCCCCTCTTAGTTGGCTATATAGTCTTTTCTGGTTATTCCGAATAGTTGTTAGTGTTGGTATCCCTTATTTCTTTTCATGTACCGTTGGATCTATATGCTTTGGCCTTAAGCCTCTGTTTTACATCTTCTATTGTGTGTTTCGTCCCTCTCTTGTACTTTGTATTTCTCGTTGAGTTCCTCCCTTGTTTTCTGCCATCTCTTTCAGTTTACTCAAGTCAGACCTCATCACCATGATTTGCTTTTGCACCTGGAAAAGCAAATCAAGGAGGTTGCTGTTTTGGTTTCTGTTGCGTGGTTGTGCTGGTGGTGTGGGTGTTCGTATCACCATCAGTTCTTCTACTAATCTTGCTCTGCATATGCAAAGTTATTTGTTTCTGTGATACTGGTGGTGTGTATTATGCCCATTATTTCATTGACCTCACTTGTTTCTCCCTTAATTCTTGGCGTTGTAGGCTTTCATGGAGGGGATCTGTTTGTCTCTGTATCTGGTTCCACCATTGTCTAATCTTTTCTACCCATTCGTTCTCTCTGTTCCTTCATCGGTGTTTCTTCGTGTGTCGTTGTTTGATTCCTCATCATCCCTGTTGTCTTCTGTGGCATCGTCTCTCAGTTCGTCTTTGTGTAATTCGTTGTCGTGTGACATTTCCCTTTCCAGTTCTTCTCTTTGTTGGGGGAGCCAGTTCTTTTTCTTTATGTTTCTTACTTGGTCTGCCAGCCTCTGTTCTCTTTGGGGGGTGTTATTCCTCTCATTCCAGATATTGACCAACCTTCTTCTATATCCCCTCTCTGTTCGGGTTGCTTCTGATTAGCATCTCCATGTTTCCTTATTTTCTTCTCTTGTCCATTCTTCCTTGTTTTTGCTTCTGTAGCTCCAATCTCAGGCTGTTGGTTACTGTCGTTGTGGGGGTCAGTTGCTGTGGATGACGACTCCAGTACCGACCCCGTCCGCTTCCCCTTCAATTGGGTTGAATTACCTGGCTGCCGGACGAAGCTCCTCTGTTGCCAGAGGTTCCACTTACGTCGTTGTCGTTTATTCTTCATTTCTTTCCATCATTGCTGAGTTTTGCTATTTAACCCATAGCTGGACCCTACCCCATCAGGGATAGGTACTCATTTACAGCTGAGTAGACTGAGGAAATTATGGTAAAGATCCTTTCCCAAGGAATCAACGCCGAGGAGAGCGGTCACCCATCCAACGACTGACCAGCACCAATGTTGCTTAACATGTCGATTGACGGCTAACCCACTCTGCCACGGCACCACATATTATATATTATTATTATTATTATTATTATTATTATTATTATTATTATTATATTTCTACGCTTATTGTAATTGTTACATTAGAATTTCTTTTAATTATTATTACTCTATTTCATAGGTATTGCTATTTTCATTTTCTCATTTTAGCCTTATTTACGACTGACTTCTGTAACCACCTAAATTACTTAGGTCGAAATTAACTTTATGCAATCTATTTTTAATTGTTACCATTTTTAATGATTTTTACTACTTTTTTTCAATATTGAAAGTATCATTACATATTATGAATACTATTTTATACCTCTTCAGAAACTGTAAGGATTTTTGCCGATATTTCCTCATTTTTTTTATTTGTTGATCATGGTATCTTATGTATCTAGATTGTCTGTTAGTCTCGTCTTTGTATATTTCCTTGAGCGGAAATTATTATTGCCATTGTTTAGTTTTCATAAAACTGTCAATAAATGTCGTTTTTGCTTGACGATTTAAATGTAGCTTGTTTTTCAGCTTAAACCGTGTATCTCGACCGCTTGCGGGTGTGTATACGTCAATACTTCCGTGCAAAAGATGGAGGAAGATGATAATGACGAGCAACAAAAAGGTGGGTTTATTCTCCTGAGAAAAGATGAAAACAGGGACAAAGAGGCAGCAGGCAAAATTCCGCGTAGAGCCGTTATTCCACTTCTCGTCACGGAGTTCCTGAACTTCTTAAATCTTGACTGGAGTCGGGAAGATTCGCCCTGTTAGTTTTCTGTAAAAGACAACGATTTTGCCGACATTATCTCTCCTTTCGCCCTCTTGTTTATACATTTTACTTTTCTATAAAAGAAAACCATTGGGATTCCTTTGTCTGTTCGTCTGCACTTTTTCTGACCTCACTTTTTTGTCCGCCCTCAGGTCTTAAATACTACTGGCGCTAGAGGGCTGCAAATTGGAAACATAATAAGTTGCAGCCCTCTGGTCTCAGTAATTTGTATTTCATTTAAGGGTATGGTTAGCCATAGATCGTGCGTCTGGCACCACCGGCTGCGCTAGCCGCTGACTCTTCTTCACTCGACCATACTGCAGCACATCGAGAGTTTCATACAGCATTATACGCCGTACAGAAAACTCGATTCTTCGGCGCAGTTTTTACCTTTTTTTTTTTTTTTTTTTTTTTTTTTTTTTTTTTTTTTTTTTTTTTTTTTTACCTGGACACTTGCTTGCTTCAAACGTCAGCAATTTTTTTTTCTTCCAGTAGATAACTACAAAAATCTGTTAAGCTATGTGCAACTATTTTGAAGCGAAATGGTTTCAGACTCTTTAGGTTTTTAATGCCAGCCGCACTAATTAATTATAGATTGCAATGAAAGATTAGGTAATTTAAATTACAAAGATGATGAATATTAAGAACAGAAGACATCTCACTGACTCCATCTAAAGAAATGATGGGGAAGATGCAGAGGTCCATTTTCCAAGTTAAGGGGGTGCGAGGTCGGTGGGTATAAACTAAATACGTCGACATTAAACTAGTCTATATACCTTTTTTTAAATACAGCAGCAGTAAGAAGAAGACATTGGAAAAGATGTCTTACAAATTCCTACCAAAAGCAATAGACTCGCGTGAATGGGTCTTTGGTAGATTTCGTCATATATATATACATATTAGATATATATATATATATATATATAGATATATATATATATATATCTATATATAAGATATATATATATAGTAGATATAGTATATATTATATATATATATATATATATATATGATATCGAGGATATAATAAGATATATATATATATTCATATAGAGATAATATATATAGATATATATAAATATATATATATAAACGAAAAACTAAACTGGTGGTAATTCCTGTTTGGTTTACCAGATTCGAAAATACGGTCATCACTTTTACAGTCAAGTACAATATACTGAATCAGTATTAATTTAACTCAGAAAAGCGAAGGCGGTTTGCGAGCCAACTCTGTCGGGTTTACCGGAAGGAAAAGTTTCAGAAGTCCTCATCTCAAACCTCCTAATCTTTTCGACATCCTTTCCATCATTGACCAAAGAGCCTTTATAGCTAAAATCCGCTTTCATCAAACCAGTCACAAGCCTCGAGACAGGATTCGTGCTGCCACACACCACACCAGTGTCTAATTACCCCCAATGAGCATCAGAAGGCAATTCATTCTGTATTTTAATCATTCTTTGCCAAAAATATAATACCAAAAAAAAAAAAAAAAAAAAAAAAAAAAAAAAAAAAAAAAAAAAAAAGCGCCACGGAGAACTGTACAGCGTGCAATGCTCTATATGAAGCACTCAGCCAACTCTCAGCTAAGGCCCATGAAACTTTTAGCCACGCACCGGTGGTGTGGCCTTTGCCAGACGCACGATCATGGCTAACTTTACCCTCAAATAAAGTAATAACTACTGAGGATAGAGGGCTGTTAATTTGATATGTTTGATGACTGGATGATGGATAAACAACAACCCGTTTTGCAGACTTCTAGTTTCAGTAGTTTTTAATACCTGAGTGTGGACAGAAAAGTGCGGACGGGCAGACAAAGCCATCTCAATAGTTTTCTTTTAGGGATAACATCTTGTGATATTATTGATAACATATTCACCAAGTCTCTTACAAATTATATGCGTATATACGAAATAATATGAACACATGTGTACGTGTTCCTTCGCATAGAGAAACTGAAGTTACTTCTCAACCTTCCAGACGTAGAAACCTTCATAGAATAAAGCCCATCGAATTGTGTTTTGAAAAACTTTGGGTTAAAGATGGTTCCATAGGCAATGCATCCGAGGTGTAGTAATAAGGAAAATATTAGTTTAAAGAGGAGAGAGAGAGAATATGCTTTTTTTTTTTTTATTGAAGTTTTGCCATAAAAAGCACTTCCACAAGTGTTCTAATGAACATTATAAATATTTTTTTGTACGCTATCATAAGCGCCTATAAAAGATGAAGAGCTTCAGTAATTGCCTTTTCTTTTTTAAGTAGAAGCTGAAGAACAACACTTGATACGATGGAAGTTGGGGACAACATTTTCTTTATGGTGTAGCCTATTAGAGACATTTATTACAGATAAGGCGATGTCGTCTTGAAGTAAGCCAAACAATAAGTATTATTATTATTATTATTATTATTATTATTATTATATTATTATTATTATTATTATTATTATTATTATTATTATTATTAAGCTGAAACCAATTCATATGGATCAAGCCTACAGGGGCCACTGACCTAAAATTCAAGATTCCAAAGCATATGTTCATTAGGAATAGGTAAAACGAGGAATTAGGAAATGCAGTAAGAAGACATATCACTTATTAAAAAGGGAAAAAAATAATACATCAACCCTTAGATAAACAATAATAAGAGAGAAAAAAATATCAAATAAGTAAGAAAAAAAATTCGAAGTGTGCAACTTTGTTTAGTTCTTCATTTTTCACGCGCATTTAAAGAGATCAAAGAAGATAAGAAGCATATTCTTGTCACATTAAAAGAAACCCAGTAATTGACAGTAAAATGACAGAATTAGGTTGACCCAGAGTCCTCTGCCAAAAGTATGACATCAAGGGGACAGGGACGCCTCGTCATACTTTCCAGGCAATATGTTGGACTAAAGTTTATGAGGATTTGTCTATGCAACCCATAAGTTCTAATTAAGAATCTATAAAGCTGCTGTGTATAACGGATTTGTAAAAGTTAAGTATAATCACTTATATATATTATAAACTTGTAAAACGTAAGGTTTATAATAACAATATTCACTATAATAAGTAGCTATTGTAATTATTACTAAGTAAATACAGAAACGCGATATCAGGCCGATTTCAAATGATTCTAAGTTCTGAGGGTTTCTCTAAGTTCATATAGTAGTGACAGCAGTATATTTTGGATTCCCAAGAAATAATGAGTGAAATAAGTATCTACAACTTATAAGATGTAGTATTTCTTTAAGTGGAGAGGACACCGATATGAGTGTTCCGTCTTAACGTTTAGTCACTCCCTCTTGCTACTCATGAAACTACTGTTACCACTGAAAGTCATGCAAATAAAAAACACCATTGTATTAATAGTTCTATTGTATCGTTGGATTAAATATCTTTTGAATTTAGTGATCAATTAATCCCATCTTCAAACATTCTGATACACGGTGTTCTGGAGATCCTAGCTTGCTTTTGTGAAGAAACCAATCATCTCCTTCCCTTGAGAACACAGGGTCAAATGAGTGACCCGTGTGCATGGGTGGCCCCTTGCCAGTCGATCTATTATTGGAATAAATCCTGTATATTGATTAGTCCATTTGAATTGGACATGAAGAAGGTCTTTTGAGTTGTCAAATTATGTCTCAGACAAACTGCATCACACTGAATGGTGTAGCAACAGTGCCCTCCCTTTCACTAAATTAGGCTACTCCTTTCACTGAATTATATTATAAGCTATACTGCTGCCATAATTCGTATTCTGGAAAATCGAAAGTTAGAAAATTATATCTTTGGACGTAAAGATACTTTTTAGAATAAGTGATTGCAAAAAGAGCACTCATTGAATTAACTATAATTCTTTCGGTTCAACTCAATGCTGGGAACCCGACCTCCTTGAAGATAAAATCAGTTACTTTGGATGGTTAGAGAAAAATACGGTTGGTCCACCGTCATTTGTGAACAGAGTTCTTTCCGAATTAAAACGTGTATTTTATAATGAAAATAAATCTCGGAACAAAGAAAAGAATCAGATCATCAATATTCTTTCTGGTTCTGATTTGGAAAATCTTCGCTAAATTTTAACCGATATCAACTTTGAGTTCGATTTCGGACACGGCGATACCCTTCGGAGAAGGCGTACAGTAATTAAGACAAAAGACTTGTTCCTGAGGCATAAATTATGTCTTGCGAAAATTGCAGTACGTCTCACGTTTGTGGAATAGCGAGTGATTTGGATGGTAGGGGGGGAGCACAGAAGAGGCAAATAAAGGAAGGAGTGTAGGTGTAATGCTTAGTCGGCATGAAGATCAACTAATGGAATTCCAACACCAAAACGCAATTCAAAATACAGTTCAGGTACATAAGGAGACAACTTAAAGAAGTGTTGTTTGGGAGGACCTCCGCTACTTTTGGAAAACAGACCTTTCTGTAAACTGAACCGTTGTCATGAAAGCAACGTCATAGAAGGAGCATTCTCAAAGAGCATTGTCCAGAAGTATAAGAATTAATTCTTTAAAGTACCGACCCCTTACAAACGGCCACGAAGCAGACGTCTACGAAACAGTTCATTCCATCTTGAAGAGTAGGACTGTTGTATATCAGAATTCTTTGAATGAAAGAGGCTACAATGCAGAAGGATAATCAAAATATAGATTTGTATTGTTCATTGAGGAGAGGGCATGAAAACTAATCTTTTGTCATTATTGTCATTTTGTAGTAGCATGTTGAATATGTCCTTTCCTTTTGTGCACAGGGAAATTATCATAAAACCATGAATGGCAAATAACTATCAACCTCACAGCAAAATTGACATACCTATCTCGAGATAATTATACATATATTCCTCATGTGTCTCTGGACGTGTGTGTGTGTGTGTGTGTTTGTGTGTATGAATGTGTGCAAAGACACCAAAAAGCTTTGAGTAATTCACCTACTGCTCCTACAATCGCCCCACCCCAACACCCCGCCCCCCGCCCCATTTCGTCTGGAGCCTCCCTTTCGACTTCCTCGCCGTATTCATTCTCTGTTTGCCTCATCCTCCCACCTTCTCTCGTCCTTTTCCTCATCCTTTGTTCCCTTTAATCCTCTCCTTCTCTTTCCATCCTACTGATCCTAATCCTTCCTCACGGAGGACATAAACATAAATTCATTCTTTCGTTCTGGCTATTCATTGCCGTCTTAAATTTTCCTGAGGCGTACATGAATCCTGGGGAAGGTCAAGCAACAATATTTCCTCCCCACGAAATGCAAACACTGAATGTGTAAAGAGGGTCTCTGCAGAAAGTGTATATATCTATATATATATATAAGATATATATATATATATATATATATATATATATATATATATATATATATATATATATATATATACATACACACACACACAACACACACACACACACACACACACACATATATATATATATATATATATATATATATAATATATATATATATATATATATATATAGATATATATATATATATATATATATATATATATATATTGTTCAGTGGATGAAATTATCGTCGAAAATAACTGGCCATGCCAAGGTTTGAGTGTTATTGCTGGCTGGCATTTTGGGTGTTGTCATCGGTAAGCATTGGTATTGATCATCTATTCATATGTGTGTGTATATGATATGCTTTTATGTGTACAGGCATGTGCTTAGAATTAGATGAATAGGTGATCAGTACAAATGCTTGCTGATGTAAACACCAAAAACTAACAGCCAGTAACAACACTCAAAACTTGACATGGATAGTTAATTCGACGACAGTTTTCCCCTAATGAAAATTCCATGAATAGTGACTGTGGATCTCGGGTCTTCACTAAAGGATGAGCCTGTTATACTTTCGAAAGGATAATTCTTTTCTGAATCCCAGCACCAAAGCCCCACGGCATCAGCAAAGGAACATTTCTTTTTCACTTTTATTATGTTTTCTGCAAAATGCAGCTTACTTGAACTTGACGCATGCAAATAATATTTTCGTATAATAATTACCATTTACGTAGAAATAATTATGCTGATGAATGAAGGCGAAAACTATTCACCTATCTTAGCAGCACCATTAGTATAAATTGTATTTTATCATAGTAAACTTTCATGATATTGAGTGACCTTTCAATATATGCAACATAAATGAATTTAAGAATGACGGGAATGATTTGAATTCTTAAATTCTAGCAAAATTCCTGTAGATTAGCCAGTTAGGTTGATATTGATTTATTTTCAAGAACCCTGTCGATACTTCGACAAGAGAGATTGTACTTTGCCGCAGGTTGTAATGTATTTTTGCATATTTTCCTCATTCACATAAAGTGGAAATGCATATTGTGTGAAGGGAAGATATTGTGTTTTGTTGTATGTGTATTCAGTTGGGAAAAGTGTTGTGTTTGGTTATTTCAGGTATCAGATTGTAAGTATATACTGGTCGTCGGTTGCTGTTGATTCGATAGTTAGTTGAATGTTTGGTGTTGGTCAGCCGCGACGGTGTAGACAGTCTTGTTACAGCTCCCGTACAGTGTGGCTGTGCTAGAAATGACTCACATGAACAGTCCTAGTTTAAGATACCTTTCGGACAAGACATCGTCCTGCGATCTCCGAGAGTCATCGGGATCTCCGACCATAAACCACTTGAGTATTTCAATCTTGAAGTTCATTTGGGGAAATTTCTCTTGGAGATTATTATGCATAACTTCTAAGATTAAGGATAATTTTCGTATGGTGTCTTATGGATGAAGATTACGAGAAAGATTGTGCTAACGCCCATCTCAGACAATTCAGGCAATGAATTACGAGTTTGCCCTTCGTAATGATAGTGAGTTTATTATCACTCACTACCATCATTAATGTACACAATGCTTTTGTAATGTCTAAAATGTTATTCAGAGTGAGAGAAGTAATCTGGGTGTCGTAGTGTAGAACTTAGGCTACGATTAGGTTTCAGTTCACTTCAGGTTATAGGGTCCCTCGTGATTTAAAATGTTCTACTTATTCCAAAACGAGTCGGAATAAAACTCCTAAAAAAATCAGAAGTCTTTTCAAGTTCAAAGACACACTACCGAATTGATGCCAACCCTTAACCATTCAACTGCTGTACAATGGACATTGCCTATTAGACCTTTCGTCCATTCTACCTTCTCGCCTTGCCTCTCTGTGTTTACCTTCCCTTGCGTCCATAAATTATTAACCCAGTCTTTTACATAATTCTTTGCTGCTGAGTTCCCATCTCGGTGTTTTTTGCATTTTCACTTTTTTATTATTATTATATACAGGGACTTTTTCTTCTTAGATTAATGTTGATCACTTTTTTTTTTTCTTTCGTCTTTTGGGAATAATGCAATTTAACTCAGATGTTTCGCTTGTAGTTTTTTTCTCGTTAATATTCTTCCGGTTGCTTTATATATATATATATATATATATATATATATATATATATATATATATATATATATATATATATATATATATATATATATATATTTTTTTTTTAAATAAAATGGGAGAATTTACTGAATTCATTTTATACAAAATTCTTTCAATACTTCTAATAACTTGTTTTTCTGGCACACTGGTATTTCTAAACAGCTGTTCGATGTGCATCATGTTGTAGGTCGTCAATGGAATTTCGGGCCGGTGTTACCAAAGGCGGCGGGGGATCAGGGAAAGGCTGAGGGTCGACCTAGGTATTCAGGTGTCTCGTAGGTCGGGAACAGGTCGTAGTCGCAAGGGTCAATCCAAGTCTCTCTTGCGTTTCTTTCTTTTATGGTTTCTATTAAAGGCAACCTCGTTTGGCCATTCAGCGGGACGGGATCACTGACTGCAATGAGCTGCTTCGGTTGGATTTGTGCTTTATGGCATCACATGTGATGTCATCAGGGGCATGGTTTCCGATTGGTTGTCCTCTTCGTGGGCGAAGCCTCATTCTCGTCGATGATGGTGGAGGTCTTCTTGAAGAGCACGTTGCTAGGTCGTCCTCAGGGTGAGAGCCTGTGCTTCGATCACCCTCAGGGTTACTAGGGACGTCCTCAGGATGAGAGCTAACGCTTCTATCATCCTCAGGATATCTCTTATGAAATATACAGTTTTCATCAACCTGTGTTACCATTCACTTCATATGATCACAACATCTCAAGGGACTCTTATCCTTCCATTGACCTGCGATATCATTTTAGTCACTTTCGCGTATTCCCACATTCACTGACCTTTCCTATTCTTATCATACCTCATTTACTATCCAGAAAGTACTTTTTCCCATCAGCTGCAACACCCTTCCTTTACCAAAGTCAGTATCAACTGTTTGCTTCTAGGAAAGTAAGGTGGCTCTATATTCCCCTCATATATCTTAGGATCCCATTCTCGTTGCTAAATTTACTAGTGTATTTCTGGAAGATTAATAGTCAGGAATATTCAGACTGAAAAATTATTTGAAATTTCCATTATGGGCTGATTTTTTTATTTTATTTAAAAATACTTCCTTATTGTTAATTATTAAATTTACTTGGATAAACAATCTTAGCTGCTGGAATCACTATAAATTTTAACCTGATGATTGATAACCTAACTTCTAAGAGGTCCTCTGGTTGTTTGTATGTAAGGACGTAACTGCCAAACAACTTGCCCTTACCGAGACCTTCAAATCCGTGCCGAGGTGAACAGCAACGTCTTGGAGAAAACGCAAGTTTCTTCTTAATGCTACCGCCACATGGACAGTACCAATTCACCTCTCGCGCCTTCAAGAGGATTTTTTAAAAATATTGTATAATTTTCGTAGGAGAGAAGAAATGAAATAATAACTTCTTATCCTTCGAGTACTCCTGTGGTAGCTCAGCGAATCTACATCATCAACGCCTCTTGGCTACACCCATGAACTTTTCAATGCAGCAGAGAGCTTCAGCTGCCGGTGGGTACCCTCATTATCGGTTTAATTACAAGGTGAATTCCGTAGGGAGCTCAGCAATTGTTCATCTTGGGCAAATGATTCGATGCATTCTGTCCTCAATTTGTTACTAGAAACTTTATCGTATATGCATGCTCAGTTACGTACTTGTTGCTAATTTTATATTTCGTGTTCACCACGCTAATCCACAGTTGTTTAGGGATTTAAAATTTTATTAGTACCTGCAGCTGAAGTATGGTTTTCATATTTGAATTTATTAAGTGCATTTTGTGCGTGAATACATTTTCCTAAAAGTTAGGTCGTGGAAGGTCATGTTTATTGACAGGTGTGTAATGTGGCATTTTCTATGGCTATTACAGCTCTTAGGTGTTTATGTTGTCAATGAACCTCGAGATCTACGTACGGCCCATCTGCATAGCCAGGACCAACCATTCGTAATTTAATCAAGTGAAGATTGTATTAGTCTTATTATTAATGACAATAGCAGAAATATATGGTTAATTTTGTCCTACTTGTATTTTGTAATTCTAATAACTATATTCCATTTATACAGCTATTTCCAATAATCAGTACAGTTAATTCTACTCATAGGTTGTCTGATATCAAGTAAAACCGGAAATGACTTCCCATAATCCAATATATAGTACATTTCATTATTTGCTTTGACTTTCCTAATGCGCTTTGCTATTATTGTATGCTTTCAATTAGACAAACCAAACTGGAAGTTTAATTTTTTTTGCTTAATGTACATCATTAAATTATCTACTTGATGATATAAAGCCACGATAGAACTATTAAATCAGATTATATTGGGAAATTAGATGCTTTTTTTTTTATAAAACCGTCAAAATGACTGATCGGCCTTTAATGGCAGGTGTAAGACCTTGGCTGTTCTAGTGTTAGATCTGAGCCATTTAGTCTGACATTAAGCCAATATTTCGTCTTTTTCTCCTTGAGTAAACCTTTCTGAAGTAACATGCTTCTTATAGTTGAATTATGGATGAGATTTTTGGCTGTGAATTAGTTTTAAGAACCATGAAATTAATCTGTAACTAAGTTAACGGTATCTCTATTACATGATTACTGCTGAAGCCATTAGGAAGAAAATTCAGAAAATATGAAAATAATATCATTAAAGAATTGTCATCTGAGATAGACAGTTGAGATTGGCAAGCATATGATATATTATTATTATTATCAGAATGCAAATCCCTCCCTATTCATAAAGAACAATCACACAGAGGACAAAGAAAAAGATAAATGAATAGATACAAATATTTTTAAAGTAGTAAAACACCATGTAAACTTTTTAGGTCATAATGCAGTGCATTATTGCTTGAACGTGTAAGTGTGATGGTGCCTGCAAATCAAAGCTGAATAATCAGTATACTAGAGGCCGGAGGTCTGGTAACAAATGGAAATATCAGTGGATCAGCCAAAGTCAGGAAAACCCAAGAATCCTGATGAAGATGATTTAAAGGGCACCTGATGACCAGTGGAGGTTACAAGTAAGATGATGAAAATAGAAGTGTTAGGGAAACGTAGATGTGGAAGACATAAGAGAAGAGGAGACACAAACAAAGGAATGAACGAATGGAGAACACAAGAGAGAAACAGCAGGAGAAGGCTGATGAAAACAATCACTATGATAATAGTGGATTACCCTGAGAAGAAGAAGAAGAAGAAGAAGAAGAAAGAGAGAAAAGGAGTCTGGACTCCTGGATTGTCGGGGGACGTCAGAAACTTGTCCTGTC
>NC_061092.1:68340584-68355584 GCF_015104395.2 Macrobrachium nipponense
TACGGAGTTCCTGCAAAGTGCGTAATAAAACTGTCTGCAGTGTTCACTTATAAATACCCACTGGGAATTAATATGCACTATTAAATATACTTCGCTCATTTCGATGACACTTGAAACTTATGACTCAGTACGTCTCATGTTATACCATTTTGCGTCAGTCTCTTTTTATTTCTATTTATTTATCCGACTTCAAATGTTAACGTAATAGGTTATCAACTTAGATCACCTCACTATTGTTAATCATTTCCTAGTTTTTCTCTACATGATAAGTTTAAAATGATTAAAAATTTCGATGTATTTGCATTATGGTTTTAAAGTCGATATTTGTCTGTATATTTGGATACCTCTGTTAGTTGTATTCCAAATAGGAAAAGTTAAAATGGAAATTGTTAAAAAATGCTAAATAGTTCCGTCCGACAATGGCACCGTTCGAGGCATTAGGAATGAACAGGAACTACAGGATCTGGAACCTGGCCAAGTTCTGAAAACTGCTTCCCTCTTCTTGATATTGTGGAAGCAAACCGGTACCAGTTCATTTCACTGCAAATCGAAGACTATTTTTTCCCAAGGTACTATATGTAGCGAAAGGCATTGACGCGCAGTCGTACCAGACATCATCAATAGATCCTTCGTATAATGTAGAGGAGAGTCAATAAAAATGATACAGTATCCTAAAACATCTTCCGTACAAGGCATCAAAGATCGGATGACAGACTTTCATTCAGGAAAAAGGAAGGGCATGAAAAATCGATGAATTGGCAGAGGAATGAAATCACATCTAGTTTTTTCCCTTCTCTCTCTCCTCCCCGTTCTCTCCTTACCAACTGTAACCCCCAACGGTCGACCAACAAGCAGGGACCTACGTCAACTTCAGATTTGAATAAGAACAGATTTTTGGGAACGAGTTTATTCTTCCCGCATCGCCCGGTTGGAGCCTGGTATAGTATATAGAACGCAGGGCCTTCAGTTTGCGAAATGGGTGCTTGTTGCTGTGTTTCCAGACAAACATTCATGATGAAAAGGCGGTAAAAAAAAAAAGTGGTATTAATGGTCGTATGTAAAAGGGCCTCAATAAAAGGTGAACTTTAAGGTATAATGCAAATTTAAAACCAAATAGTCCGCAGTTAAGATATAAAATAAATTGCCAGCTTGGTCTCCAACAACTATAGTTCGTCATATTTTCCATTACAAAAATTCTTCGGCGCAATCGCATTTTCTGTACAGTGTATAGTGCCATGACATTTTCACCCATAGCTTGGTGGCGGCCTGTTTTATAGCGCTGCCAGACCCACGATCATGATTGGAGGTTGGATGAGAGTGGACAATATAAGTGCAGACGGACAGACAAAGCTATCTCAATAGTTTTCTTTCACAGAAAACTAAAAAGTACGTAAGCTACATAAGATGAGAGATATTTACATATAAGAAAATAAAAGTGAACTCTATTCGTAATAGTAAGGAAGGCGCATTTAACCACGAGCAAGTTTAAAGGTTACGAGTATTCCAACATAGTGTGTCTGCGTAAAAGCCTATGCATTTATCTAATTAAAAGAATACATGCGTGCACGCACACACATACTATAAATTTATAAATAAATATGTATATATATATATATATATATATATATATATATATATATATATATATATATATATATATATATATATATAATGGACTGGACACATTGTGTGTTAAAGTGTTGTACAAAGCCCTCGGTTGGTACTTTCTGGCCCACTAATGCGAACAGCTGTTGGTCTGAGAGGTACAACAATCTCCCTTTCTCTCTCTCTCCATTCCCCACCCCCGCCCCCTTCTCTCTCCTCCTCACCCTCCCTCTCTCTCTCTCTCTCTCTCTCTGCAGGCATGAAGATATATTCTTAACTCTCTTTCATAGTCTTGGTAATGTGTTTGAGGATGTCGTGGAAACACGGAAGTAGTCAAAATAGATATGTTCTCTTAGCGGTTACATCTTGAGATCGATTTCAGAGAAGAGCTTTTGAGATCTGAGATAGACAAGAGGGAGAAGAAGATAAGTGATCTCTTACAGAGTGATTTATAATGCAATAGGTTACCAAGCCTAACAAAAGAGACGTGTGTACCAACGAACGCCTCTTTTTTAGGTTAAGATTAGTCATCATAGTTCACGTGGGAGCGAGAACTAGACTTCCATCTCAGGAGGCTGTCGTTCGTATGTTTTGTTGTTTTGCATATCTAACCTTTGCACGCATCCTGCGACTGTGTTTTTGGCCAATTCTTTCATCATCGACCTGTTACCTGATTCGGAGTTATGCTTTTATACTAAGGAAATGTATTACATTTCTTTTTTTATCATGTAATTAAATATTAAATACATAAATACATACATACATACATACATACATACATACATATAATATATATACATACATATCTATATATATATATATATATAATATATATAATATATATATATATATATATATATATAAGGGTTGATTCAATATAACTGTTCATTTTCCTTCATGGGTCAAGTGATAACGATGTCCTTGTCATTGCAGTTGCTTCAAGGTGTCATAATCTTCTTTTCTGGAAAAAGGTGTCCATCGAGGCTTCAATTTCCTGAAAGTACTTTGGGATAATTCGAATAATATATTTAGTAGGCTTCCAAAGGTCGGTCTCAAAGGAAAGGGTTTTAAATTAATGAAATAAGGGTGGTTCCGGAGAGAAAGCAAGGTAATAATCTCAATTTTAAACCGTGGTTGTGACACCTATACAGAAAATTTTCACAGTAAAAGACATTTCATAATCTTATGGACCATATACTTAACCTCTGCAGATCACTTCATTTCCCTTTAAGTTACTCAGACTATACCTCCCCCAGCTTCCTGTCCAGAACTTTTAAGATTTTTTTTTTTCCTTCTTACAGTTCTCTATTATTATATGACTTTACCAACCCCTACTCGTCGATTCGTCTACGCTTCACTTATTAAGCAACAATTCATCCGAATTATTTCAACCTGTTCTTAGCTAATTCTGCTTACCTATTCAGTGATTTAACTTCTTTCCCCATCTTACGATCTGCCTATTTGCCCCAAAATCTCATTTCGAATCAAGAGCTTCCATTGTTATATCATTCGCACTAAGATTCAGTTCCTAATCTTCTTTGTTTTTTTTAGGAATTTATTCCTATACTTATTCACGTTTACTTTCATCTTTTTCAGCCTGCAATTGCTTTTAAATTCGTTTCGCTAGTTTCTGTAGTTTCTCTTCAGCATCACCAGTCAGCATTGGACTACTGCAGCAATTCACGGCCTATCTCCTAATCCCACAACAGACCATCTACGTCTAATTTGCTTTCTCTGATACTCCGCATCTCTTCATTAACACACTGAACCAGTCACTCAAATTTTTATATTCTAATACACCTTCTACATCTTCGGAATGCGTAGAAAAGTTAATATTTCCAAAATTCGAAAACTCCACTGAATCTACCAAAAATAAGGCAAAATTGAAAACATTTTTGCTTTATTTCTTTTGAAATTATTCATGACACACGGTAATTTGTCACCAGATACGGGAAATAATGTTTTATGTTCTGCCTGACATAATGCTGTGTTTTTCCAAGTTTGAGCGAGTGCGCAAGAGAGAGAGAGAGAGAGAGAGAGAGAGAGAGAGAGAGAGAGAGAGAGAGAGAGAGGTCAACCTCAATATTCTGATGTAGATGTAATTTCAAGTCTATCACAAGAAAGGCAGAATGAGGATGGAAGGTAATAATTAGAAAGTGATTGGAAAACATTGACAAACCCTTTTCCGTAAAAGAAAGGGGAAGGGGAACGAAATGTCAAGAGAACAAAGGTTGAAAATCAAATGGACTCTTAATTGAGACTGGACAGATTGTACTGAAAAGCAGGATACGGAAATAGATTAAATATGAAACAAATGATTCTTTACTTATGTCTCTGTAATTCTTCTGCATTCCTTCATGAAAAAAAATGTCAGTAGGTCCCCTTAGCTTAATGCAATGCCTTTTTATTTATTATGAGAACTGTCCAAACCATATCCGCCGATTATCAATGAATTTTGAAGGAAGGCTCGCTGTCAGAAAGAGAAACGGGGAAAATTTTTCCGCTTGTTTTGTGAGCTAAATTCAGATAGAAACTGTCATATTTTTTATTCTTATGATTTAATGTTTCTTTATTTTTTCTCTTTAGTGATGATCAAGGTTCTGTGGTTCAACTAGAGTTTTTTCCATTTTCATCCGAATTTACTGTATATCTTTTTAATTCTTTTTGCATTTTCTTGTGTGTTTGAGCTTAACATTGGTAATTAACTATCACAGACTGTTCAAGGTTTTTGATCTTGGATCCTATTCACGCTAGGAGAAATTATATCACGTAAAAAGTGATATAAGGAATCTCTGTCATTTTATCTAAGCCATTCAACAATTTGCCGAGGATTCACCCATTGCACATAGATTGTCAAGATTTTCCTACCATTTTAAGAATATCAGCCTATTAGAAGGGTTATGTTTTAAAATGACAACAATTCCGTTCATTAGGGTGAAATGAAGATTAGATATAAAACTGTATAAATGGGTCAACTGTTATACTGAAAAACCTTCCAACTGTCAACACATCACGTGAAGCAACAAACAAAGTGAATCTCAAGCAAATCAAGCAAAAGAAGTGACAGGAGACAGATGAACTTCAAGGAACACATCAATTAGAGGTGATTTCGAAGCCAATCTCTCCGTATTTCTCTCTTGTCTCGATGTCCCGTCAATCCGCTGGAACCCAAATCGAATAAAGTTATCACAAATGGAGCTGTATCTCTTGGATGCTTGAATAAATCTCTTTCAGTGAGTCTTAGTTTTAACGCTTAAACTCGGGATAACGATGAGGAAATTGTCTTCAACCTTCCAAAAAATATTTCTATTCATATCTCTGTTTGGAAATGGAAACATAACAGACTGCAGTTACCCTAGAAAGTAAAAAGGGTATTTCTACCTGTAAAATATTGTATTTGAATAGGTTTATTTGCTTATTTAGGGTTATCATTATCATTAGGTAAAATGGATGAGATTCAATGTTTCATTTTACTGGGTAGTGACTTACCTTAAAGTATTTAACCTTAATCGATATCAGAATAGTGTAATTAGTGTAGTAGACCATCGTCGGCAATTTAGGGACCTCGAGGTTCATGTAAAGTGGCACTAAGGTGCAGGTGAATAGTTCAGTTATAGGGTCACCTTGCACCACCTAAAATTGACAAAAGTACTTGTAAGATGTAGTATTTTATTTATATGTATTTCCATTTTTTTTATATTACCACTGAAAATATAGGGACTATACACCCCTGTTTACATTGAGTGTGGTATTAAATTCAGTCGCTGACACTTTCGGGGTGTGGTAACACGAATTGACATAACTCTGGGCTCAACGGCCACAAGGATGTAGATGACCTATAAGAATGTTTGTCTTTGGCCAGTCTATGTGGTAGCATAGTTTTTAAGCAAATGTTTCTATAATCAGGTCGAGAGAGGTTAAAAGGTCACAAATTTTAGAGAATTCCTGTCTGACATTCCAGTTTGTATATAGCCATAGTAGTATTGAACTACGATATTATTCAGCTACGCTTCAGAGACATCCCTTTGCTCATTTGACCCACTAATGGTCAATTGTTTTCCTAACTAAGGATTATGTGACAAATAGAAAAAGGTCGTATTTAATTTCAATAATGGTAGGTAAATTGGCTGCATTGTAATGTTTACAAATGAATTATTATAGGCAACATATGCCACGACAAATCAACAACTCCGATGCTGTTGATGATTTATTAGTCTATTTCTAACGATCATTTATATGATTTACTTCATAATATGTAAATTAAATCCATACAAAGGTCAACAAACGTTAAAAAGGTCAATGTTTCACTATTTTTCACTCCGTAAACTCACCAATCTGACATGTCTGAATGTTGAATTAGGATGAAAAGTTTGGAGAATTTCTATCGCTGACTAATTTCTTCTTCAAGTCATTCAGTTTCTGCACTGAAGCTTCATCTATCTATACTGGGAAAAACGAAGTGGGTGGTGACACTTTTGTTGCTTTAGTAAACTGCACAATGTCTTTAAAAGTAACATCTATTTATCAATTTTTGCCAGTAATGGTTGGTAGACTGCTTCGTAAAACAAAGTTTAAGCGTTGGGTGCAATCGATAAGCAAAGTCTTACCATACCCTTGAATTAACTAACTCATTGTAATTATGGAAGGGAAAGTAGACGTATCCTAAACATATGTGTAAATGATTTGAAAATTGAGTAATTTTGTGCTACATGTAATTCGTAGCTTAGCCTTAAAATGTTCTAAGGCTTAGTTACTGCAAAATTAATTTCAATAAAATCTATTAATTAATAAATGTCATACTGTAAAATATTCTATGGTCTCCGTCATTATAGTTCTTGTTACAATGGAGAACAGTTGATAGCTCCCCGTTCTTGCTTTTTTCAGGTCATCTCTACAGCCAAATATTGTCGAATGCCAAAAAAAAGAAAAGCTATCCTTGCAAGCTATTAGCTGACAACGACTGTTTGCATCATTCACTACAATGAGGAAAAAACAACTTACTTTATCCATTTTGCTGTCCTTCAAAGGCCTGAGAAATAATTCACTATCATCTGAAAGGTCAGGGATAAGCAATAGTCAACGGGATGTCATCTTTAACCAAATTCCAGAAATTCATAAGTGATTTAGAGATTTAAACCTCCCAGTAACCATACTGATGGAAGTCAGTGTAGGTATCATAAATCATAAATGATCACTGGATATTAGTCTATTTAAAAACAACTGCATGTTGTGTAGAGGCTGTGGGTAAAAGGAAGGTTTTTTTTTATTAATCAAAACGTGTGCTATATAAACGCAAAGAGCCTCTTTTATCTCTTGGGTTCCCGTTCTTCCTACCTACTTTCAAAAAAAGTTATATCAATTGTTTTCTCCCCATAGAGTTTAATGTAAATAAAAGATACCTTCAGAAAGAACTCTTCGAACTGTCCTAGGTTATTTAGCAAACCGAAAACACGCTTAAATCCATTCTTTGAAAACAAAGATCATCGCATCCTTAAATAGCTGGCGAGTAGAAAAGATCTAGTTATTACCAGATTCGAGAAAGGGAAAGGAATGGTCTTATTAAATCAAACGGACAATAAAGACTGAGATTGGAACACTTGGTTTTCACAATATCATAATAACTGAGGACACAATTTTTTACTAATGTCCCAGTGGAAGAAACTATCAATATCATCTTAAGCTTTTTCCTGAACAGATTCTGTTTTTAATATTTTCAAAAGTACGTTTTCAAAACTTTTTTAGAACTGAGAGTGCTGAACGCTGCCTTTGTTTTTTTTTTTTGTTTTTTTTTTTTTATGGCAAGCTTTTTTCAATAAACTGAGGGTGTAGCCATGGGCTCCCGTTTGGGTCCAACTTTAGCCAAGATCTTCATGTGCCCGCTGGAAGAGCACATGTTCGCCCATTCCTTCTTGGTAGTTATATTGCTATCACCTTCGCGATCAATGTTAACTCAGGATCACCTATCTTTTAACGGTAGTTATAACGATGACACCTTCGCCTTATTTAATTAAGAATGATTGTGATATTGACTCAAGCTTTAGCATATACTAAAAGTAAACATAATATCATTAGATTTACTGTAGAAAAGGAGGTGATCAATCAATTGCCTTTCTTAGACGTTTTCGTTACTAGGGATAATGGCTCTTTTAAAGCTTCTGTTTTCAGAAAGAAGACTTTTACTTCCTAAAGGTAGGTTTTGCTCGGTGCGATAACCCGATTATCGTTCTACTCTGATTATTCAACGATTATCACTGGACGATAATCGAGGGTGTACTATTTTGCTTGAAGCATCTGTATATGGGATATTAGACGAAACAGTATCCTGTGAAGGGAACTTAGTGTTTACAAGAGAATGGTAAGAATTTTGCCCCAAAAAGTTATATGGTTTAGGCATGTGGATGATTCCTCTGTATTTGGCCAGTTCACGAAAATCTCCAGGAATTCCTTATTAATCTCAATAATTTAGTTCCTTCTATAAAATTTACTGTAGAGGAAGAACAAAATTGTAATTTGGAGTTTCTTGATGTAACTGTCCATAGAAATGATAGAAATTTTACCTTTTCAGTCTTTCGCAAATCAACTACTATTGCTTCATATGTTCATTATTACTCCAATCACCATCAAAATATTAAATTCTCTGTTTTTTCTGGGATGTTCTTAATAGTGGGGCAGATAACAGAAAAATCGTGCAAATGATGATACAAGCATCAAATTTGGCACAAGTGTTCTTCAAGGTATACTAATCAAATCTGCCTGATTGGCCAATTGAAAATCCAAGATGGAGGCTATTTTCAAGACGGCCGCCAAAATAACCACCCAAAGTAGATGTTTTGCTTAGAAATATTTGTAGTTGTCTGATTTGCATGATCTAAGCGTGGACTCCTATGTTTTGAAGCCTGTTGAACTGTATTTTCCTGAATTAAAAGTGCTCTGAGACATATTTCTCAAGATGACCACCAAGATTTGTCCCAGCTAGTACATTTTCAAAGTTATGCATACTGTGCTGCTGCTTCTCGATCTGCTACTGTTCACATATGCAGCTGCAGTGATGTGCAGGGAAGCTCTGCCTGAAAGCACTTGCATTTTCCTTTGGAAACCTTCTTACAGAAGCACTGTCAGTTCTTGACAGCTTGCTGCTATCAGTGGTAGTGTTTCCAATGTATCTGCCATGCTTCTCCTTTCTATGTCCACCCCCATTCAGCTGGACTACTCATGTGTGGATTACATTGGGTTGCTTGACCTCAGATGATCCCAGCCTGGTAGGCTGCACACTTTGCATGGTCTCTGAGGGCTGCCTGTGTTGGTGGAATTGAGTTGTATGGCCTCTGCTTGCAGGCAAACGGATCTAGTCTTGCTTCGTCCACACCAGTGGCTGCGCTTGATCTGTCGTACATGAGGACAATGAATTTTTCCAGCCTCTGCATGTCAAGATCACGAATCAATGTTGGATGCTGGCTGAGATTGATGATTTTTTCAGTGATATCGTCAAATACATTCCAAGTCTGCCATGCAGATTTCTTCACTTTCCCACGGAAGGCAGACACAATGTTACACCCAGTGAATGAGTGAAAGTAGGGATCCCTCTAACTTTCTCAAGTCCAATTGCAGAAACTACCTCATGGACTGGAAACCATCGCATATGGGCTCCTTGGCGAAAGCCAAACCACATTTCCTGAAGACCTAGTTTCTGATGACTTGCAATATCAAAGTCATTAGCCTTGATGATTATAGACTTGCTCCCATCAGTAGTTGCATCCCTAGCGAGAACAAATATTCGACTGTCAGCTTCTTTGTGACAGCATAGCAGAGACTTCACTGTGTTGCTAATGGCTCCCCTCCTTTTGTGATGATGACTGTTTTTGTCATTTCTGCTTCACATATCTTTTCAGCCAGGAAGTGAAACAGTTCAGTCTTGTTGCTGGAGTCACGAAGGAAGCTTTGCCAGTTTCCTGTGTCTTGCTTGTTCCTGTCACTCTTCTTCTGATTCCTTTCCCGGTTTTGACCTCGTCTCTGATTTCAGACTTGATTTCTTATATGCATCAAAGATTATGATCACCTGCTTGTACCAAGCACCATAGGATGTCTTCTTTGGTATAGTCATTAAATGTCTTTGAGGTATGTGGAGATGAGGCATTGATAAGTGCTGAGCCATCAATGATGACTGTATCGCCCTTTGTTTCTCCCACTGGGACATTCACTTGCGCTTCAAAAATTTCAACTAGCTGTGACATCTGACACGTATGAAACTTGCAGCTGTCACTGAGAGATGCAGGGTATGACTGATTCTCGTGCTTGAATTCTTGCAAGTCACACTGTCTGTTCTAGCTTGAAATGAACAGTCATGAGAATAACTGACAGTCATCTTTTAGGGCTTTCTCCTTAGAAATTCCCTCACCCTGTTCTTGTTTGAAGAATGAAACAGGGTTCTTCTTGATTGGATCATAGAAAAGACTTTCAGCTTCATCCTCTAGCCCTTTCATAAATGATAGGAACTGCTCTTTGCCTCGCCAGTGATTTGTAGCTACCATTTCAGCTAGAGTTGGGTCTGCAATGTTCTTTGTATCTAACACCATCAGGTCTGCTGATTCTTCTTGGAATGGGTTACCCATCTCCTGCATCACTGCAGAGTCATTTCCCCTTTTCAAAAAAAGATTTCTGGGTACTCGGTGTCTGTTCGTGGTGTCTGCTGCTGTATGTGGCATCCTTTATACCACACATGGCCTCGTATCCAGCTAGTAGACGACTAACTTCAGTTCCAGCTACCGTCCTCCTATGAAGTGCTGATGGGTCTTCTGTCAACCCAATTGTTCCTCCGTCACCTTTGATCACTGCATTATTGTGCTCGTGTACTTGATCAATTGCCATGCCAGAGAATTCTCTTCTGGACTTGTGGTTGACGAAGTTACCATTGTGAAACTCCTTGGCCACATCTGGATGTTGTTGTTCGATTGACATCATATCTCGGAGGTGAATAGTGATCCACCGGGCATAGTTAACAATGTTATTTGCCAAAAAGTAAGGCACTAGTTGAAGTCTCCTTTTCTGAATGAACAGATGAGGGTGAATAATACCAGACTCCAGAATTGGTACTGCGGACTCTCTTTCTTTTGTTTTTTACTCCAATCCTCAAAGGCTATTTCTGATGTGCTAGACTCTTAAGAGCAGAATTCATGATATGCCTTCTTCATCAGTTTGTACAAGCTGCATGCTATAATCTCGTGTGCTTGTCTTGTCTATGTGACACTGGATGCAGACAAGTAAGACTCTGTTGTACCAGAAAAGGCCACCCCTGTTTCCACAATGGCATTGGTCCACCCACTGCCTTGTAGTAATGTTCCTATCGATCTCAGTGAAGCCATTTCTATATGAAGGCCTCCGAACATGACAACGAACTTATCCTCTCCATATTCTTGTCACTTCCACTGTATTTGTTTTCCCAGAGCATACAACGGTTGGTCAGCAACAATTACAGGTCTGCTGTGGGTTAAAAAAAGTCATTGTATCACGGACCTCCATGGCATGCTTAATAGTTGCAACATGGTGTGCCTGGTATTGCCAGATAGGCATCATTGCCAATATGCTCACTTCAAATGGATGGCTCCTTTTCTGTGTTGCATGATATGCTGACCATGTGATGCTGGTAAGGATTGGCTTGCAACTGGAGGAGGATTGGGGTTTTTGGTGATGTATGCTGGTCGAATATCGGTGTATGCTTCTGGAAGCTCTGGAACCTTTTTAACCTTCATTTTTGGTTCTATATCTAGTTTGAGTGGCTCATGTTCATCACCAGGATTTCCTGTATTTGGATGCTGGAAAATGTACACACTTGTACCGTGCAAAGATGTTTCAGCTGTGGTCGCAGTCGTATTAGATCTATGTTGTCAACTGTTCCAGTTGTGAACAAAGTCTTTCTGAAGACTGGGGGCAGATTACTCCATCTTCCACATACTGTGCAACAACTGCTTCTCCTAACTGTGCTGAGATTTCTAGGACTTCGTCATATGATATGCTGAGCCCATTCTCATGGAGCATTTCAATTATTTGTCTCTTCCTCATCTTGGCAAACACATACAGGGCCACGTAGACTGCAAAATGTGGCTCCCAGTCCTTGGAATGCCTGTGGACATCGTTCCTTCCTTGTATTTGGCAAAGCAGTTGTACTGTAAAAGTTGTGATGTAGCAAAGTCTGATTTCGACGCTCCATGATGGAGTTGGGACTTGATGTCTGCACCATGTTCGATCATGCATACAAACTGAAGCAGTGATGGTGGCACAGCCTGTTGTAAGTCTTTGTCATGAAATAAGCTGCTGAAATTCAATTTCTAATGGAGCATGTCCTGTCTTCTTATCCCAGCCACTTTTGCTAGATGGATCGCTTCACCATAACGGGATGCTTCTGATAGGATTGACCTACATCAGTTCAACAGCCAACAGAACTTATCTGTTCCAGCCTCTGCTTGAAAATCGGTGGCCTCTCACTGGCCTTTTTCATCTCACAGATGTAGGTGACTAGTTCAGAGAAAACAATTGGATATGCATCCTTCCAGTGTTCCTGTGCTTTTTCTTGCTCCCGCACCTTTAGGTATGCCCGTTCTTGGTTATACAATGCCACCAAACAGCCAGGGTAATATTTCACTTCATGGGCTACGACATCTCCTGCACTTAGTTTGGTGAGAAGTTTTGTATCACTGAGTGTTTTGGCACATTTATTTATTCTCCTATTCACTTGCATTGTCATTGCTTCTCTAAGCTCTCCTCCTTCAGTTTTGCAGAAGAAGCATTCTTTTGTTTTAGTTTCTTGGAGCTTTCGTGGAATCTTACTACTAATGCCCTCATCACTAGTACCTACATGACTTGCTCTTTTTTCAGCTCAGTGAAACTTTGTGTTATTGAACAGAAGCCTGCAACTCTCATGATATTGTGCCTTATTTTTTCTCAACGTTTCCTCTATCCCAGAAACTTCATCAAGATTTGCAGGGTCTAGCTTGATTGGTAGCACATTGAGTGAGTGAACAGAGGAATTCTTTGCCAAGTTTGTATACACATCATCCCCACTTCTGGCAGGATTGGCCTGGGGGGATTTTAGAACTTCTTTCTTAACCTCCTGACATAGGCAACACTTGGTCCAGTCTGTTATCCATTATCGTCCAGCAGTGTTTGCATCCATGATTACGATAACAATCAGGGTCGAGGGTTTATCCTTTTCCCATCCTGTACATGTAATAGTATAATAGGCCTCTTATGTCCTGTAATATAAAATAGGCGCTTTCCTGTATGGGATACAACTAGGTTCTTGCACTGTGCCATACACCTAGTCCGATCGTTCACAGTGTCATAATGAGTCCCATGTGATCTGTACACCATCCAGATAACTAAAACCCTGTCATCCTTGGTTTGGCTCTCCAGCACTGGCACGTCCTGTCCATTCAGGTGCGGCTGCCTAACTGATTTGGGGTTGATTAAGCAGCATTTGGATACTAGTAGGTTGCTGTAGTATGATTCCAACATAAATTTCCTACTTAGCTGACACGGAACCCTATGCTGAGTTTCACAGCAGTGATGTCACCAATGTGCCTTGGTAGTGCCCGACAATCACTCCTTTAATACAGTACCTTAACCATGTTATAAACTAGAAAATATACATCAACTGCTTAAAAGCATAGGAATCCACACTTAGATCATGCAATTCGGACAACTACAAATATTTCTAAGCAAAACATCAATTTGGGTGGTTATTTTGGCGGCCATCTTGAAAAATGGCCGCCATTTTGGATTTACCAAATTTGATGTTTGTATCATCACTTGCACGATTCAACTAAAAAAATTACTCTTACCTGCTCCACTATAGGACTTTATGTGTCTGTAGCCAACGATAAGATTAAAACTATTTATGATATTGCCTTGAAACTTAAATAACCAAGGACTTTTGCAGGTGTGGTATGGAAAAGAACTAGAAAAAAAAATTGCATTTACCCAATGACAAACTTGAATTTAGTATTCATAACATTCTAAAATTATCGTATGATGAAAGGTTTTTAGAAATTCCTAGAATCTTAAAGCGTTTTAATATAAATGTTATTTTCAGTAATATCAATGTTAAGAATTCAGTAATAAAAAATTCTCCTAAAGATGTTCCCGCTGCATATATAAAATTATTGTTGTAAAAAGTGTGATAAAATATATTACGGACAAACCGGATAAACTCTTTCACAACGAATCAAAGAGCACTAATATTCTGAGAGTACTGGACACATATCGAATGCATTGTTCGTACATATGAGAGATTTAGATCATCCTATTAACTGGAGTCAAGAAAGAGCCTTAATCCCATGTAGTGACGCAGTTAAAAGGAATATCATTGAATCTTGTTTTATCAAGTCAAATAATGGAAATTTTCTAAATTTAAGTCTTGGTTTATTTAAACTCGATGCCTTCATATGAAAAACAAAAAGATATAAGCAACAAAAGCAATAAATTCAATTTTTTAAGTGTTTTGGACTATATGGATACGTTGTAATTTCTGTTAGGGTTAAATCTATGTTAAAGTTTTTGACCCTGTGAAATTAGATAATCCTGGATTATCTCTTTGATTTTTCCTTTTTACCCTTTTACAATTAACCATATATATATATATATATATATATATATATATATATATTATATATATATATATATATATTATATATATATATATATATATATATATATGTCAGGTGTTGGGGGAAGCTCGTTGGTATGCAAGGCAGTCAGCCTGCCCATGGTAAAGGCTTAGGTAACAGTTGTACTTAAGTTACAGCTTCTTTTATGACTTTTGTAGCCTGGCAACAGTCTCATCTTTCAATTGAAAGACAAGTTCGATGCTGACGTGAGTCGGATATTTATTTCTGTTCCACACGTGATTCTGTTTTGAGAAAATATATATATATATATTATATATATATATATATATATATATATATATATATATATATATATATATATGTATATATATATATGATATATATATATATATATAACTATATATAATATATATATATATATATATATGTATATGTATACATTATATATAATATATATAATATATATAGGATATATATATATAATATATATCATATTATATATATATATCATATATATACTATATATATATATATATATATATATATATATCCATATACTATATATGAATATATTATAATAATATATATATATGGTATATGTATACATATATATATATATACATATACATTATATATATATATATTTATATATATATATATATTTTTATATACATATATGATATATATACAATATAAATAAATATATATAATATCTAATTAATATTATATATAATATATATATATGTATTGTATATGTTAATATATATATAATTTA
>NC_061092.1:68363084-68368084 GCF_015104395.2 Macrobrachium nipponense
ACTTGTTTAATGAATCGTTTCGGTAGCCCATAGAAGCCATAAGACAAGTCTGTGACAAAGAATTCATCGTAAGTTTCATTATTGATAATATTTTAACTTTTCAGGGTGCTCAGGAAACGGTAAATTTTATCTTCCGTTTTAAAAATGTTGGCATAATCGGGAGATCCAATCATCTGAAACTTGGAGGTTCATTAATACTGATTTCTATTTTCGTAATATAATCTACTTTATTCAATAAAATAACTACCTTACCTTTATTTGGTTTGGTGATTATGAGATCTTCTTTCTGTGACAGTTCCTATAAAATTTTAAAATAGGTCTTTTTAATTTTTTTTAAAGGGGTCCATTGGGTCTTTAGTTTTCTGAGTGTTATGTGACAGCTCAAATAAACTATTTTGGAGATCACCAAAGTGGGCATAAAAAACGCTGTGATTTAAGCCTGTGAAAAATAGATTCTCACGGAGAAAAAAAACCTTGTAATAGTTAGTTTTAAAGTTAGGCAGGCAGAAATCCAAACCCAGAGAAAGGAGAAATTGTTCCCTCTTAGACAATACATTGTTAGGAAAGTTAAAAACGGTACATTTCCAGTGTCGAGTTCTAATGAACGAGTTTGATTTTCATTTTATTATCTTAATCTAGCTATTTCTCGTGATAGTTAGAATCTTGCTTATCTTTAGGGAATAAAGTTTATTTTTGTAGTTTAGAGTTAATTTTTGCAATTATCTTGTGTGTAGGTCGGAGATCTCATGTCGGTCATGTTACCTGCAATGTATAAGGGACCTTTGGACTCTTTTACACACACACACACACACACAACACACACACATACATATTATTATATATTATATATATAGATATATTATATATATATATATATATATATTATTATATATATTAATCCGCACATCAAAGGGTACTATAGTAGGCAGGAGAAGGGCGCAGGAACATATACACATCCATTAAGATACTTTATTGCCAAAGCGTTTCTTGACCCATGGTCACATCATCAGGACATCTATATAAAAAGGAGCATCCGAGCACATAATTAAAAGAAACATACATAAGCATAAGAAAACTTAAAATGGAAACAAAGTTAAACTTAATACTGAATCACATTAAAGTACATTTACGCATTAAAACCAAGCTTAAAATGATCCTTACAAAAACAAAAACTAAAATCGAAAAAAAAAAAATTGAAAAAACAAACTTAAAAGGAAGAGCAAGGCGCACCTCTCTAAATGACTGAGACAAACACACTAAAAGAATATATAAGAACAGCAAAGAAGGCGGACAATATAAGCAAACAACCCAGTTATGCTATAACAAGGGAACAGCCGATGATTGGCAATTTAACGTCTACAATTTTGTTTATGTATAGACTTTCCAAGAGAAGCAGTTCTCCGGGTTCCTTGGCTTGGCCAATTATTTTAAAGTTGTCGTATTTTATCGATGTCTTACATGTAAATTATTCGTGACCTTTTAACGCATTTTTTTTTTCTCGGTCTCGAAAAGCTGAATTATGGTCTCTTTCGCCCACCTTGGGTTTTTCTGTATACAAGTGATACCTCGCCCACGAGAGCTATTTTTCTTTATCTTTTCATGGTGTAGCTGTTCGACGGCCATCTGTCCTTCACTTATTACCTTGTTTTGCACATGCTGTAGGGACCTTATGGGCAAATATCCGATAGTGTGGCTGTGGTCAGCTCTTATGTCTTGGAAGGACCGGTTGACCTACGGCTTTACGTTGGCAGTGCTTTTGGGAGTGAGAGATCACGGCCTTGAGTTATATACTGGACTCCCTGCTGCTTGCTATGATCTTTTTACCTTCAGAGGATTACCTCATATTGGGACCCTGCAGAGGGTTACGATCCTTTGGCTTCTGAACTTCACTGCTTCCCCTGCTTTACTCGCCTTACCTGCTGCGGTGTGTGTTGTTGGAATTTCCACGCCTGCCACTCCTGCCTGCTTGTACTTCAGAATTTTACATTTGCCGGAGGTGTATTTATGTAGAACTACCCTACTGACTTTGGAGTACGCATTCTAGTATGTTTTTACTTCGTGCTTCTCTTTGTGCTCATATCAGCATCAATATGTATATATATTTGATTTTTTATATCTTCAATGGAAAGTATAAATATGTGCATACTCTATTCTTGACTTAAAGTTGATGCCGTAGCCATTCACAGCTGGATCAACTGATGCGATCAGTCCCAATCGAACCATTGTTTCTGTGAATGAATTCATAATACAATGATTCCAGTTGTTTTAGAACGGGAAGGCCTACAAAACGAAAACTAGCTCTTATCCTTAAAGGAAAGAAAAAATAAAGCCGTTTCTCCTTACTAGAATCAGCCAGTAATTGCACATTATTAGAAACTTGCAAAAGGGATTTAACGAACCGGTTGACTTCCCTGCTTACAAGTTGTACCCAGTATTGACTGAATGTATATCTAGATGAATCGACCAGGCCTGCAATACAGTCATGATCTTCTCCATGGTAAGGTGAACGCAATGCATATACAATGAGCACCTTGATGGCTTTGAGATGGATTTGAAATTAATTCAAGCTTGACGTTAGACCTGAGCCTTTTAGAAGACGAAAGGCCTTTGATTCAGTATTCTCAGCAAGAAAAATATGTGTAGAACAAATCCATGCAAGAAAGGTTAGGTTCTAAACCCACATGAGAACTCTCCTAATAGAAGTATAATTTGGCTTCATAGAATGTACATCCAATTCGCCAGAGTTCATGCAACTCAAACGCTTTTAGGGAGGAGAGGGCGCACCAAAAAGGATAAAACTGATTTTGAAACATCGGAGGCAACAGGCCTACTTTGCCATTTTTAAATGTACATCGTGGCCCCCATAAATACACAATTAAGACGTCAAGCGAGATAAAAAAAAGTTTATGAAAAACGTTGAATGGAAAGAGAGTTTCTAATATTACTTACGAATAATAAGGGGAAAAATTTCCGAATATTAAATAAAAATAAATCCACTTCCATTTCGGTATCTTAGTTTGAAATACGTGTCAGTATAAAAGCACGGTAGTTTGTCATTAACTTCATATACGTACATGTAGATGAGAGTTTAGATTAATGCCTATTTCCCTTGATTCGTGATTGGATAAGTCTCCGGCACAGCTTTATCATCCAAATAGTATTGGTGAGAAAATTTGGTCAGTGAAGGTGCTTTTGGGTGAAAGGTCTTCCCAAGGTATATGGAATCTATAATACAGGTGTTAATTTTTTTTTCTTTTTATTTGCAAGTATAGAAATACCGTGAATAAAATTAATGACTACAAGCACACACACACACGCACACACACACACACACACACACACCAACACACACATATATATATATATATATATATATATATATATATATATATATATATATATATATATATAATGTTTTTTTTTTATTTATAAATAATGTTGTAAAGCTCTGTTACTTTAAAATATGCCTAAATATAAATACCTAAATATAAATACAACTGGTATACGTGAGGTCGAAATTAGATTCACTGACGCGTGGACCGAGTTATTTTTTAAACGAATAATAGGAAAGGGCCATACACTACTTTTTATTGTAACTACTGGTCAGTTCGTTTTAGCGCCAGCTAAGAAACATGAAAACTCTTCCCGGTTCAAAATTTTAAAAGCTAAGTTTTATCATTATTTTTCAAATGGCTCCACGTTTCCAGTAAGTTTCTCCAATCCAACCGAGTAATCAACATCTATTAATGACGTCAGCGTATTTGGATCCCCTTCAAGTAAGCATTTTTTGTGTAAAAAAACAATTGTGTTGTATAAGAACTTACCATTATTTAGACTACAAAAGTGTGAAGACTCGGCGTATTTTCTTAAGTGGAGAGGATGCCGAAACAGGCGAACTTCTTTTTAAAAGGATTTTGCTTCCCCGTTACAGTTAGTCACTCGGCGGTTTAAAAAAAAAAATCCTATTGCTACTTTTATGTTGTTGTTATTACTAAAAATCCTGCTAACAAAAACAATTTTAATTTCAGAATTCCGTTGTGTTGTTTTATTATACATTGTTAGGATTTCATTTCAGCTGATTCCATTTCTATTGAAGATTTTGATAACCTTAAATCGTTTTTTGGATTTATTTCATTATGAACTGGAAATATAGAAATCTGTTAAGCTGCCCAATTATCCTTTGTATTGATCAGTTTTAAACTGAAGAATGGAGTTTGGCGAAATATTCTTTAGCTAAAAGACTGCAAAGGAAAAATTCGTCAGTTCCAATTCCACACGGACTGATCATTTGAATGGGATCATATCATTGGGCAGTTCATTTGTGACCAGGGGAGAGGGAAGTGCAGGTAGGACTAAAAACACGACGTCAACAAAAATCAGTTCATAGCTACTTGGAACAGTACGAGAGTTCCATTCCATAAACCAAAGGATACACGAGGCAATACAATGGACGAATTATGAAAATAGTAAAGGTCTCCTTTTGTTCATTAAGGAGAGAACGAAAAGAACAATTTCACTGTCATCAGTTTTTGTTTGGGAAAATAATCATAAAGCAACGAAAGTTAATTAGGTGCTAAGTTGACATACTACCAGTACATGATTATTCTACACAAAATAAAATTGCTCTGGTATATCTTCACTACGCATGTGTCTGTAAGGCTGTTTGGCTGTGTTTGTGCTTATGTCTGTTTTTGTGGAAGAGACAGAAGGGCTATTGATCATCAGTACCCATGTTTATGCTTGTTTGGGAAGGTTGCTCATTCACCAGGTGTGCCGGATTCTAGGTACTAATCTCCTTATAATCCCTATCTGTCTCAGTTATAAGACCTTTCTTGCACTGTCAATTCCTCATGTAAGTCAGTTTATCTGCTGAGTAAAGGATGTTTGAGTAGAAAAACCATTGCAGAAAAACTCCGGTGTTTCATTTTTTCCTCGGTGGCTTATACCTTTATTTATGGATTTATCACGTTCCAAACCTTCGTGATTCAGTTACATATATA
>NC_061092.1:68372428-68384928 GCF_015104395.2 Macrobrachium nipponense
AATTACAAATTGGCAAAATTACTCGTTCCCTTCCTTGAGCCATTAACAACAAATAATTTTGCTTAAACAAATTCTAGTCAATTTAAAGAGAAGTTTGTTTTTGTAGCAAGATTCAGACCTGTTCATGACCAGCTTTGCTGTAAAATCCTTATTTACTAATGTACCCATGGAGGAAACTACCAATAGCATTTAAATAAGATTTTTTCCGAACCCGACAGTTTTTAGTGGCTTCAACCGTACGTTGTTTTAAGACTCTTTTAAGCCTGGCAGTGCTGGACACAGCCTTTATTTTCAACGGTAAGTTGCACAAGCAGGTTGATGGCATGGCGATGGGAAGTCCTCTCGGTCCTACTTTTGCCAACATTTTTATGTGCTCCCTCTTACCAATAATATGTAATGTATCATTACACATTCACAATAAGAGGATCCAAAGGGATCTCTGTTTGCTAATTATAAATGATGGATTTGTTTAGCTTCTCATTGAGATTAAGCTGGTTTTCAGGAGATTAACTGAAGCTCCGCCGTTTAGATGACGTGAATTCTCCTCTATGATTTGGTCTAGCAGAAATGTTGATGGTAGGGTTGTTGTTTAGCCGAGCCACTGCCGTAGTATACGAGGTCCGTCCTACAGTAGGAAACGCCCGAAACTTTGGCAATGGAGGGTACTCATCTGAATTGGATATAGCTGGAGTTGGGCTAGCAGTTGAGGGAGGGGGTTAAGGAGGAGGAGGGGGAAGGTCCAAGGACGACGGAGGGTAATGAGGACAGGTTTTCAGGGAGGACGAGGTAGTAGAGGACAAAGGGGAAGGCGGATGGATTCATTGATAAAGTGTTGCCCGGTCACTTCTCGCTCTCTTCCTCGAAGCTGGATGGCGAGTTTTGTCCGTGAAATAGACTGAAGACGGCGGCCTTTTCTTCTTATGACGAGTCATTATATCCACTACACTTTTACAAACGGTAAACACTTCCAAACGTCGAGGATAATCCCAAAAAGTATCGGTTAAGGTCGAGTGCTAAGGGCGTGAAACTTCCAAAAAGAGTGTAGGGCTGAAAACGCCAACTAAGGGTGGAGAGTCCTGTTACGAAAACCCCGATGGCTTTTGTGTTGTTGTAGATTTTGATTAAGCTGACCTTATACCAGCACGGCTCGTTGCTCATAGAAGAGCCCGTAAGTCCTTTTTGGATGTTTGGGTGAGATAAAGGATATGAACAAGAATCTTTATCATGATCGATGGTAATGCCAGTGTAATGGTATGTTTGAATTGAAAGGTTAACAGGCAAAGTTACAAACCTTTTTGAGCCCAAAGGCATCGTCAGTTGGAGAGAAAGAATGACAGCAGAGAGTAATGGAGAGTCGGAGATAGCAAGTAGGGAAACTTGGAATATTCATCTAGAGATAAAAAGAACACAAAATAAAGAATAGAAATCTACGGATTTTTGTTACAGTGGAAGAGATCGTTGAAGTAGGAAGATTGATTAGAGCAAAAGTGGTAAGGTCGGGATAGGTGGGGGTTGGCAGTAGACAGTTGAGAGGAGGAGAGAGTTGCTATTTAGGAATTGCTAAAAGGGAAAGGGAACAGATTCTGAAAGAGAAGGGTGATGAAAGATAATTCCTCCACGGATGATTCAGAGTATTAGCAGATAATCCAAAATTTTGTAGAGGCTTTGTTATAGACGGATCATTCGAGGCCCCGATCGTTCGCAAATCCGTGTTCGAGGAGGCGAACGCCATGTTTCTACTTTGTCGGCGGGTAGGATATAAGATAAATAGTGAAATCTAACATGTTGTCAAGGATTTATTTCGATAGTTTCATGACAGTTCTATTGTTATCATCATAGTTTTTTCTTAATTGCTTTGTTTCTGGGCATTCTAGCAAAGAGGGTTGTAGGGGTTCTACAGCTAGTATTTGGCAATAGCTGTATGCTCTAGGAATGTTTCCTATCCTTTGAGTTTACGAGGTGTTTCTCTCGATATGTTTTGTGGCTGTAGATTGGTTGTCTCTAGGTACCAAATTTTGGCAGTTCTAGAACCTTCGAGGAACTCCTCCTGACACTCTTGCTTTCTTCTTGTTTGCGGAACCTATTGCTACTGCTTGTCCTTTTTAACTGGGTTAAATGATGGGCCCAGTTAAATGATGATGCTACTACAGTGTAGACCGTTCTTTGGAAGTGTGTCTGCCTCTTCATTCCCATGAATTCCAGCATAACTCGGATTCTAGTTTAGTGTAATTAATCTTTCTCTGCTTTGGTGGAAAAGGCAATTGCCCAGATGCTTGTGAGAGTGTGATGTTCTCTTTTAGTTCCTCACTGTTATTACTTGAATGGTGCCTTTGGAGTTGGTATGAATTATGGTGTTGCCTTATTTATACTGTTAATCATCTATGGGTTTTGCAATGGCTATTAATTCAGTTTGAAGGTTGGAGACATTGTTGGAAAGTCTCCAGCTCTTATGAAGTCCTTCTGTCCTTTATACCAGGGGTTTAGCGGTAGGTCTTCAGTGCGCTGAATTTGTTTGGCTGAGAGACTCAATGAACTCCTCACGCCATATATCCCTGACAGGTATTGTCTACAGTCCATCTACCGACTTTTTACGTAAACTCCGAGACTCTCCGTCTACAGGTATCATCGCCTCTCTTGACGTCGAGAGCCTCTTCACGAACGTTCCAGTCGACGAGACGATTGAACACATCCTCGACAGAGTATACAGATGTGAGGAGACACAGGCTTTGAACATCCCCGAGGAAGCCTAAAATCCCCTCCTTGAAATATGTACCAAGAAGGCACCATTCACGACCCACAGAGGACATCTTTATTGCCAGATTGACGGCGTGGCAATGGGATCCCCATTAGGGGGTTCTTTTTGCCAACTTCTACATGAGTGTCGTCGAAGAAAGAGTTTTCAATAAGATCCCCTGTCCTCCCCAATACTACCGCTACATAGACGACACCTTCATAAAAGTTGACAGAGAAGAGGACCTTGAAACTTTAAGAAACACCTTCGAAGAATGCTCCGTCCTCCACTTCACGTGTGAACGCAGCGTTGACGGTGCCCTACCCTTCCTGGACGTTCGGGTACAGCAGACCCCTACGGGATACACCACCACGGTTTACAAGAAACCCACAAACCCGGGTCTATGCCTTAATGGGTCCAGCGAGTGCCCAGACAGGTATAAAAGATCGGTGGTAGAGGCCTTCGTCCGCCGCGCCCTTACACACTGTTCCACATGGAGAGAAACCACCAGGGAAATCGAAAGGTCTACACAAGTTCTCATTAATAATAACTTTTCAAACCGTATGGTCGAACGCCAAACGAGGGACTCCATAAATAAATGGCACCAAGAAAGAACGACCGTAACTAACGACCAAAGTGGAGCTATAAAAATATTTTATAAAAATCATATGCACCACAAATATTTGGAAGATGAAAAGGCTATAAGGAAAATAATCAGTGAAAATGTCTCCCCCACTACAGAAAGTGATAAAATTAGCCTCATAATTATTACAAAAGCATGAAAACCAGCCAGCTGCTTCTTAGAAACAACCCGGCGCCCCCAGAAACGTCTTTGAAGAGAAGGAGTGTCATCTACGAATTCACATGCTCGGTGGATGGATGCCACCATTCTTATATCGGGATGACCACTACCAGACTCTCCAAGCGTCTCTCGTGTCATCTTCAAGAAGGGGCCATTTTCATTCACTATAGGGAAAAACACAACAGGAGACCAGAAAGAGCTGAGCTTATAAAGAACATAGAAATTATTGACCATGCACCGGACCGAAAACGCCTACGTTATCTTGAAGCTTTACATATATTAGAGAAAAAACCGACTATCAACACGGTAAAAGAAACAGAGTTTCTCCCCACCATCATAAGAAGAAATGGCGCAAGAAACCAACCGACTACGTATACATCCACGAGAGAGAGAGGAGAGATCGAGGGGAGAGAGAGAGAGAGAGAGAGAGAGAGAGAGAGAGAGAGAGATCGAGGGGGGAGAGACAGAGAGAGAGAGAGAGAGAGAAAGAGAGAGAGAGAGAGGAGCAAACAGAGAGAGAAAGAAAGAGAGAGAGAGGAGCAGGCAGAGAGAGAAAGAGAGAGCGTTAGAAGGAGCGAACGAGAGAGAGAGAGAGAGAAAGAGGAACTTGCAGAAAGAGAAAGAGAGAGAGCAAGAGAGAGAAAGAGCGGAAGAAGTAGAGAGAGAAAGCGGGAGAGAACGAGCGGAAGATATATCAATTGTACAGCCTGCCGCCCAAGAGGTGGGTACCCCAAACAACACCCAACCGACGCTAATAACCCCGTCCAAACTACGCAGGTCAGAACGCCTCAGGGGGAGATTTCGTTTCCATCCAACGACCAATTAAAATCCGTTCCCACCGACCCGCCCACCGATTGTACACGACCTTGCATGCTATAAATACTTGTAAACTGTATCTTAATTCACTGTACTGTAAACTCTCATAGATGACTGCCTGTGCGCTGTCGACACGTTAGAGGAATAAACCCTTAAGACAAATGAAAATCTTTACATGTCCCCTTAGGAAACTTAATACACCAGCTTACAATGCTGACGAAAAAAAGATAATAAGAAGAATTGAGAAGATTCTTTATATAAATTAAATGCCGTTGAAACAGCTATTGTATCAATGCTACTGCCCTCAGAGAAGGCCTCCTTCCTTATTATTATTATTATTATATTATTATTATTATTATTATTATTATTATTATTATTATTATTATTATTATTTTGCAGATTCCTTATTTAAGTTTTATTTCTTTGTTAAATATAAATGTTGTCCTCTGATTTTTTTTTTTTTTGCAATGTTTAACTGAACATTTTAATGTTTCTTTGAGCGTTATTACTGTGCCTATTAATTAAAAGTTTACGGAAATTGGCAAAATAAGCTTGACAAACAATCGAAGTCTTTGGTTTAATTTTAAACTAAATTTGACATCACAATTAGCGTTACGTCTTTTTCTACAATAAAAATAAAGTACACATATGAATACATTACACCTGTCGATGTCAACGATTTAAGCCTAAAAGCGTAATAGATATCCAGAATCAATTTCAATCCTAACAAAAGGCTAAGGAAATGAGGAAAAAAAAAAACGTAATCTGAAAATATTAAATACATAGTTTGAAAAATAATTTCATACTTCGCTAAGCATAAAATAGGGGTGTAAATCGGAGACATTCATTCCGATATTCTTTGTCTCCTTGAGTATAACTTCCTGTAATGACATTTTCCTTATGGTTGAATTATGAATGAGATATTCTACTCCGAATTAGTCTTACGAATCATGAAATTATTCTCTAAGTTAACCCTGCACTGTATAATTTTGTATAATTACTGTTGAGGCCTATAGGATAAAATTCAGAAATTATAACTATAGTGTCATTAGAGAATTGTCATCTAAATAGACAGTTGGTGTTTTTGTCATGACTATAAACCTTTTCATTATTATTATTATTATTATTATTATTATTATTATTAATTATTATTATTATTATTTATTATTATGATTATTATTATTATTATTATTATTATTATTATTTTATTATTATTATTATTATTATTATTATTAATTATTCAGAATGCAAATCCCTATTCATAAGGAAAAATCCTACGAAGGCCAAATAAAAAGTTAAATGAATAAATGAATAGATACAAATATTATTGAAGTAGTAAAATACCAGGTAAATATTTTAGGGTCGTAATGCAGTGCATTATTGCTTGAACGTGTAAGCGTGAGGGTGCGTACAAATTAAGAGCTGAATAATCAATATACGTACTAAAGGCAGGGAAGTTTGGTAACAAATTGGAAAAACATTCAGGGGATCAGCGAAAGACACTAAATGTCAGGAGACCCCAAAAATCCAAATGAAGATGGTTTAAAGGGCACCTGATGACCAGTAAAGGTGATGAGTAAGAGGTTACAAGTAAGATGATGGAAATAGAAGTGTTAGGGAAACGTAGACGAGGAAGGCATAAAAGAAGGAGAGATTGCATGCATGAAGATACGAGAGACAAACAAGGAAATGGAACACGAAGGGAGACACAAGAAAGAAACAGCAGAAGGAGGCTGATGAAAATACCCACACAGATTATGGATGAATCTAAGAAGAAGAAGAAGAAGAAGAAGAAGAAGAAGAAAGAAAGAAAGAAAGAGAGAGAGAAAAGGAGAGAGGTAGTCCTCTTTCAGTGATTCCAAAGAGGGGCTTCTGACCCACCACACGGGATGGGGTCTTCTTCTTAGGACTTATGAACCGAAAACGAATCTCGGGGCACCATAACAAATGGAAGGCCCGAGGCTCTTTACTTCGGACAATCCAGGAGTCAAAATGAAGCAGCATCCTTTAGATGACTGAGGAATATTTGCTTTGTGTTTTGAAAGACTGTATGATTTTATGTAATATTTATGGCAATTTCAGTTACTCCGTAACTGTTCATGTGTTTTATGTTTGATACACAACCTTTCTTTCAGACTAGATATTATAATAAAAGTAAAAGCATTTTAAAGGATTTTTAGAACTAAATATATCCACAGCGATTATCACGACCTTTCGAGGATTCTTGAAGCATCGATGACGTCATCATGTTGCCAGAGAGACTTGCAATGACTTCGGATTTCCGGTAGAAATTTCTTTTCTCATTCATCCCATTTTCCTTAAGAAAGTGGGTTGAAGGGGTCTTTGGAATCAATTTAAAAATCAATTAGTGGTGTAATAAAGGATGTTAAGTGTTATTTGAAGCATAATAATATCTTTCTAATACAAGTAGGGAAAATATAATTGTTAGACAGTTTTTGATAAATTAGCATAATTATCTCTTATCTGAGTTGTTAAAAAGTATTACCCAAATCAGTACTCGTGTAAGAGACGAGTTTTTTAAGAATATTTTTAGTGATCATAATTTTAATTAAGATGGATAATTATATTATACAATAATATTTTGGAAACACCCAAAACCGTTGGCATTAGGGAGCAAAGGTTCTCTGATGTCGCCTAGGGTCTGTGACGCTAGGCAACCTCACCAGTCAACTACAATAAACGTGAGGTAAAACCTTATTGAGGGGTAAATTTCTCACCCTGTAAGGTCTACCCTTCCAATGATGGGTGGACTACGGGTTGTCTTTGGTTGGGTCATGGAAACTCCCTTTTCCTCGTCTTTCTCTTTTCTCACGAAGTCATTCAATATCGCTATCACAATTGTTGGGAAATTCCTTTAATGTTTACTATAAAATAAAACCCGAAAGCCTTTATTTATAGTTTGCTTATCAATACAATTATTTGTATAATTGTGGAATTATCTTGTATTGTGAATTTTCTAGGAATAATAATATGATTTACGGACATCCTCTTCCTTCTCAATTCACTTCCCATCAAACGGAGCTAATTCCAATTGTGTCCAAACTCTCTGCCGCAGAGAAAATCAGTATCCATAAAGAGAGAGTCGACGCAGAACGAACACAAGAAAGGAATGATTTCCTAATTAATCCAGTGACACCAAAGCTTTTCTCGAGCCCTTTGTTGCTGTTCTTGTTTACTATTGTTTCGGTTACCAGTTTGTGTTCTATCGATTTGGCAGGGATACGTAGTTATTCAACTTCCAATTTTCCTTTATTGATTTACAATTTTCTTTAGTCTTAGTTTCACAGGTTGAGGCTTATATAAGTAAATTTTTTATGTTTGTTTGTATTTTCATTTTAGTTATTCTTTCATTTGTGAGTTATTACTGCCGTTAATCATATATATATATTATATATATATATATATATATATATATATATATATATATATATATATATATATATATATAATATATATATATATATATATATATATAAATGAATAACTGATCGCGAAAGTGTTGAATACATAGATAAAGCCTTTTGAGTCAAAAGGCTTCATCTACGTATTCAACACTTTCGTGATCCAGTTAAATATATATATATTATATATATATATATATATATTTATATATATATATATATATATTATATATATATGTATATATATCATATATATATATATATATATATATAAATTCTATATATTTAATATATATCATATAGTATATATATATATATCTATATATATATATATATACTATAAATGATATAATATATATTCTATTAATATATATATAATATATATATATTATATAAATCTAAGAATCTACTAGTCACTTTTTTACCAAAAAACATGTAATTGACAGAATGTCATCTTAAATTCTTGAATTCTTTACAATTTTTTGGATAAACTTATCACTACAAGAGCCTTTCACTTACGTGTTTCTGTGGGCAAGTAATCTTCATGTGAGAGTTGTAGATATTCTCCTCGTTGCAAATAAATTCATAAGCAAACCAAACCTGCTTGCATCACTTGTAATGCGAAATTGCACTTGCACACCCACACTTAAAGTGGTGACCGCTAGTGCAGTTTATAAATTCACTTGCATAAGGAGGAATGCAGTCCTTCCAGATAGAACTACATTGGGGGAACATCTATGACTCTCAGACGAGGATCACTTGCCCATAGAAACACAGGATCCATCTTTCAGCACTACACAGACAAACACGTCATGAAACTGTCTTTATAAGACTTGATAAATAACACTAAAATAAAATACAGATACAATTCATATCGGAATATATAACAATAACAGAGGCAGTTTTTATAGCCACAAGCAAACTAAGTTTTAATACACAAATCAAAGCTTATCGTTCTTTACCGATCAATGTCAACAACGCCGAATGGAGCGATGCCAGAACAACAAGCAGGGAGGCATCATTAATTTTACTAGGAATATAAGAGGTAGAAGTACAATGTACAACTGACACTGTGACGTAGCCTTATCATGTAATAACATACTACGTAGATATTATGTAAATACCCAACCACCCCATTGTAATTTGTTAACCATACATTGTAAATGAAAATATGGCAATACCCCAATCTAACCCCGCCAGTATAAATAGAACAGAGGATGTCTGCATATATTAATTCTTAATAGAGAAAGCCCGAGATAGGGCGAAACAGACCCTAGCAATGACTGGAAAAGACACCACGAAGCTGTATTCTAATTCAGATCTTTGAAGAAGTACTGAAAGCAGAAGTAAGGAAATATGAAAAAGTGATCCGTAATAATCTACTCGAGATAAAAAAAAAATATTTTACACAGTATCATAGAAATCCCTCGTTGTCACTTTGTCAATGTTGCCCATTTAGTGTTCAGGAATAAAAAGTGTTCATTATCCTTATTATATCAGTTACACGTTGCTTTTGTTTATTCCTTGGCAGAGAGTTATTTTTTCACTTTCATAAAAATTATATTCACAAGGACTGTCTTCACATAACTTAGTGACCAGACATAGCCATAAGTCACTAGTTTTTTCTCTCCTATAGTTTGCTTGTGATTCTCAAATTGAGATATTTTTGCTTTAAATGTCCGTTGGGTTGAAAACTAGTTTATATATATCACTTTTTTCTTTCGATTGTGGAATGATTCCCACTCAAGATTATTGTTTTCCTATAAAAAAAATATATTTTCAAAATAATCTGCTTAGCTTCGTTATTATCCAGCTTTTCTCAGATTTCTTGGACATGATTTTCCTTTTTCCAAAACGTGTTGATTCCTCACATTCAAGCCATTATACAAACCTTATTATATTCTAGAAATTATATTGTCAACGCCGCTGTGAAGTAGTGGAACATTTCAGTTATTATACACTCTTTTTTTCTTATTAATATTTCCATAATGTCACTTTTCAGGTATTCTCGAGGTTTTTAGCTACCTCAGCTCATCATCTCTTTAGTAATATTTTTTAATTTCATGTAGTGCGTTCATTATTAGTTCTGTATGTTAAATATATGTCGACTATCCATCTTTCATTTTAAACCCCGTTTTTCATCTCACTTTCCATCTGCAAAGACATCTTGAAACATTTTACTTTGTTTCGTCGCTTGTTTCCGGTTAGAGTTCATCTCTTGCTCCAAAACTCTTACCGCAATTCCTAACCATTCCTCTTCCTTCCTTCATACTTTCCTTTTTAAACCCTACTGAAGAATCGAAATCATACTTACATTATTTTCTCTACTGTTCTTCATCTCACCATCCAACGTGTATTTCCTCTCCCTTCATTCCCGAATATTCAAAAGCTTTCTGTGTGATTCCTTTTCCGCATTTTCCCCTTTACTCTTTTGACCTACATTCCCGTCATTGACTGCCTTGACCTCATTCTCACGTTTCCTCGTTTCCATATCACTGATTCATGAACTAAACTCCTCCTGTTGCCTCTAAACTACTTGCTGTTTGTATTAAATGTAGCTGTTTGTATTTTTGTTGTATTCTTAATTCTACTCACGCGGAAGATATTTACCATACCTTTTTTTATTATTCAATTGAACTCCCATTTACTTTTAGTCACGTAATTACATACAGTACATTATATTGAGCAGCTTTTTATAACTGCTTAACACTTGATAACATGAAACTGGAGGACATATAACTAAAGAGTTAACAAAGCTTATCTTTGCTATTATCTTTGTTGAACTCCGTCTTTTATCACAAAACCCTGGAACATTTCAAATCGAGAGAAAGAGAAAGATAGAGAGAAGTGGGACTGTGCATCTTTGTTGGGAATTAGGAGTCAGTCTGCAGATGCAAAAGACGTAACCAAGTTTTATCTAATCTTGAAGTCATATATATTCTCTATTTTAATCATTAGTATCTAAAAGCTTTTCGGCTCAGAGCATATATACAATCTTTCTCTCTCTCTCAAAAAAAAAAAAAAAAAAGACTAGATAAAGTTTTGTTAGTGACATTGAACGGCATTAAAATAAACATATGATTAATTGTGATAGAGAGAGAGAGAGAGAGAGAGAGAGAGAGAGAGAAGAGAGAGAGAGAGAGATCTTCTTTATTCAACATATTTTCACATAGCAAACATATTTCTCAAGCGAGAAATGGAATCTAAAATCGCTCGTCGTGGTAAATTATTATTTTCCTTGTTAGAAATGGTAAAACAAAAGTGTATTTGTGCGTATACATAAACTTAGCCTCCTTTAGAAGATGATAATGTTGTAAACAAAAACAAAAAAATTTTTGTTCCAATGCGTTTACTCCAATCATGAATCTCATAATTATCCATCAACTAAGAAGACTCAAATGTTGGCAATAGTTCTGAACTGCACTGGTGTCCTGAAACGATCTTTTGAATTTAGTTCTTATGAATAAAGAGACGTTTTGACTCTGGTACCAGGTAATTATGCAATCGGTCCTTTTACCCCGTAATTCCTCCTTACCAATTCCACGATAATTTTTTTCATCCTTCGTCTCACTCGTTGCTGAACATATCCAAAAAACAGCAACACCTGCAGCGGCCAGTGTTGGATATTCGTTCCAACTTCAATTTTTCGTAGAATTAATGAAAAAAAGAAAAAAACTGAGCGGATACAAAAACCTTCACCAATAGCAGGATGAAATGACATTTAGTAAAATCTTCATTCTAATCAGCGGTAATTGAGCCTTAGGCGATAGTAAATTACCAATGAAACCTTATCTGGTTGTCAATGAAATATATCCATCGAACTGGGATTTGCTTTTCATGATTAGAAATAAGACCATATTGACTGCATGAATTCATTAGTAAGTAATTACAAATTAATAATATCAAGCAAATTGGATAATAAAAAGAAAAGTGGATATAAATTAAAAAGATACATAGAGACTTCCAAACATAACATGCTGATCTAAATTGTTCGATACATCAGTAGTTGGTGGTAATAAAAATTTTTTTTGCTATTTCTAAACATCTGCTATTTATGAAAAGGAGTTACGCTTTCAAAGGCGAATGCTTTGCACGACTCGATATGGATAGAGTGAAATGCCATCCCTCATTGAGAGTGGTCTTCAAAATTCAATTCCCTGTTACCTTCGCCTGATGAAACGATTTGAATTAGTTCTGAGATGATCTTTTTCTTGGCATGAGAGAATGTTGAGGAAACGAGTTGCTGATGCTTTTGTAATCTGCTGGGAGGTTCTTAGACGATATAGACTCATACTGCTATGATCATCATTTTTAGTTATGCGTTTCTTTGCAAAAAGGGAATCTGCAGAAAGTTTGTCGTTGAAATAAAACAAAATTTATCTTGAATTAAAAAAATAGATTTTGAATGTTGACCATGTTAGAGAAATAAATAAGAAACTCCCTTTCTTTAGTTCTCCGTAAAGAAAACTATCGAGATGAACATTTTTCTGTCCGTCCTCACTTTTCTTTCCAAACTCAGATCTTGAAAACTACTGAGGCTAGATGCGTGAACATTGTTATGTTGATCGTCCACCCTCCAATAATTATCAGTCATACCAAATAGCAGTCCTCTAGCCTCAGCAGTTTTACTTTTATTTAAGGTTAAAACTACCCATGACCATGCATCTGACACCGCTATAGGTGCTATCAACGCAGGTTACCACCAGGCTGTGGCTAAAAGTTTCATGGG
>NC_061092.1:68389928-68412428 GCF_015104395.2 Macrobrachium nipponense
CTCAAAACTATTACAATCTTTTCATCAGGCGAAAGTAAGACGAAATGAGATTTTTAAGATCGCTCTAAATGAAAGATGTCGTTTCACACTGTCCACTTCGAGTCGCATTTGTTTGAAAGTTTCTGTTCGTGTAAAGGATTCGCCTTTGAAAGCGTAACTCCTCATCATATATAGCAGATGCTTAGAAGGAGAAAGATTTTCTTTTTTAAGTTTTTTATTTCTTTTCTGTCATATGACTAACATATTTGACAGTAATGGCCCTTCTTTTAAAACCACTAACTACTGATGCATTGTGCATTTTAGAACAATATTTTGTACTTGGAAGTCTCATATATTTTCTATTTTAAATCCCACATTTTTTTTTATTCAGTTTGCTTGATATTAATCGTTCGTAATTACTTGCTACGGAATTCATTCAGTCAATATGCTCTAATTTCTAATCATGAAAAGCAAATCCCATTTGATAACCAGATAAGGTTTCATTTGCTATCGCCTAATGTCCAATTACTGCTGGCTTAGAATGATGATCTTACTAAATGTCACTTTACGCTGCTATTGGTGGAGGTATCTGTATCCGATCAGTCTTTTCTTTTTCCATTATTATTTCTGCGACAAATTAAAGTCAGAACGAATATCCAACGCTGGTCGCTGCAGGTGAGATGAAGATGAGGATGAAGAAAATCTCGTGGAAATCCTAAGGAGGAATTATGGAGGTAAAAAGTTCGTTTCAGGACACCAGTGCAGCTCAGAACTACTGGTAACGTTTGAGTCTTATTAGTTTATATATATATTATATATATATATATATATATATATATATATATATATATATATATATATATATATATATATATATATATATATATATATAAAGAACCGGAGGAAAGAATTTTTACGTCTGTTTCTTTCCTCACTCAGACTCCATCGGGATCCCTGACTCTTAAAAGAATCGTCATCATTTGTTTCACTTTCTCCTTGTCATTTTTTCTGAGGCTAAATAAAAGCAAATTCATTTTTGTTTCGCTTTCTGCTTTCTCTATTTTATAAGACTAAATAAAAGCAAAGTTTTTGTTGTTTCGCTTTCCCCTTTTGTCCATTTAATTAGGCTAAATAAAAGTTACAAAAGTCTATGACAGGTACATGTTTAGAAATGACTGATATACAATCATTAAGATAACAACAATAATGTCAATAGTGGTCCACACAAAACAATTTGTGTCGATGAGGAAAATGATGAAGGTTTCTCAATTATAAAGTGATTCGTAATATTCTTCACATCAAAGGGTATATTCTGCATAACATATATTTCATTGATGTTGTAAAAAAAATTGCAAAATGCTGCAGTCATTACCATAACTAACTCCATATTCAAAAGCAATTTTGAAAGACCCAACTTTTCGAGTGAAGATTTTTTTTATATATAAATCTGAAAATATTCTCATCAGTGGATGTTAACGAATTGAACAGAATTCCAAGAAATGGAATACCTACAAGCTCTTGATTCTAATTCAAAATTTCAAACTGCAGCCTAATGTCTTTCCGAGCCTCCCGTAACTTGAATTTCTTCACGGCTGCGCTTGTTGGCATTTCATTGAACACGCTATCTTGATATAGCTAAAAATAAAATAAATTAAATAAACCAAACAGATAAGGAAGTCTGTTCCCTTTTAGGTAAGCTTCCATAAAACAGAATGTGTCTGAATAAGAAAAGAAAAAAGATTGATGACGCTAGAAGCGTAGTTTGAACTGAAGAAAAGGAATAATTACACGAAAAGGAACCAATAAGTACCATCTCTTATGCAAATAAACAACACTCCAGAAAATGTAAGGAAAAAGATACACGTTTTTGTCTCCCCTATGATTTACAGGTAGCTTACAAGTAATCTAATTTTATATTCTCTGGGAAATAGAAAAGAAAGCATTGCTTCTCTGTTTCCAGGAGATTTTTTTCTTGTTAGCATTTTGGAATATATATATATATATATATATATATATATATATATATATATATATATTATATATATATATAGTATATATAGTATATATCTATATATATATATATATATATATATATAATATATATATATATATATATATCATATATATATATATATATATATATATATTATATACATATATATTATATATTATATATATATATATATTATATACACGTGTGTGTGTGTAATTTGCATGTGCATATACAAAAAAGAGAGAGAACAAAATTATAATTAGTTTTATTACTATCCCAAGTGCCTGCAGGCTTGTTAAAGGAGTAAATTGTAGAGCCATGACTAAAGAACAGGTCGGAGGTGACTCCTAATGACGTAACTTGGAAGCCCTCGACAATTTCAACACGTTTTCACGATTACCAGCAGAGATTTGCTCTTCCTTTATCTCTCGCCTTTTAACTTTATTTGGTCCTCGTGACCTCAAGTGGCGCTGGAAAAAAAAAACTTCCATGATTGTTTGTTTCAATAAATGCATTCCTTTGTTTGCTCAGTTATATATCTGCATTTATCAGGTACTTCTATTTTAAGTCTAATTATACCATTACCCGATGCTTTTTCTTTGAGATATGCGAAATGTCTGAATAATGTGACTGAGGAGCTATTTCTTGATTACAGAGTAATATTCTCATTCACGGTGGAAATCGCGCTTCTGCACAGACATCATCGTAACGATTTTAGACACCTTTTCTCGTATTCACTCTGCTGATGTCACAATTTCTTGTTTGTTTGTTTGTTTTGTTTTGAATGGTGTTTTTACGTTGCATCGAACCAGTGGTTATTCAGCAACGGGACCAACGGCTTTACGTGACTTCCAAACCACGTCGAGAGTGAACTTCTATCACCAGAAATACACATCTCAATGGAATGGCCGAGAATAGAACCCGCGGCCACCGAGGTGGGACGCAAATATCATACCAATCACGCCGCTGAGGCGCTTCACATTTCTTGGGTTGGCCAGTTTGGTGACGGTTTTTTTTACTCTGCTATTCTCCTGCTCCTTTTATTTTGACCCTTGAAATTCTTCCCTCATTCACGAGGGGAACTATTTATCCTTCCATCTTGCATTATTATTCCTCCGCTCCTGAATGATTCGTAAAATTGCACTCTGGCTGGAAACCGGTAACATCTGCTTTAGCACATGTAAATTTCCTTATTATTATTACTCTCTTCCTAGTCATATAATTTTCTGTCTGCTTAGTCTTCTCTTGAAGCTTTGGAAAATAAGCGACACAAAGTCCTACTTCTGCTTTTTTTCTTCTTCTTCTTTTTTACATTCTGCTGTGTTTATATGCATACGACTTTCGCAGTTGCGAAGGGGAAAACCGTCTATTTTTTATTATGCCGACCAGAATCTTGAAACCTGAAAGATGCTAATAAAAAAGATAATACTGAAAATAATACTGAACTGCAGGAAACAGACTCTTAAACCAATATCAACATTTCCATGAGATCATTGCTACTTAATATTTCAAGTAATAATATTTTGAGTGAGAGGGTTACCAACAAGGTCAGTTGTGAAGTTTTGTCTTTTACAACATGATAGTTCAACTATCATATACATCATTTTTTAATATGTTTGTTTCATTAATTCATTAATTTTTTTTAGACTCTCATTAGCAATTTTCTAAGATAGTGAATAAAAAATGCACCGAAGATTCTTCTGCCTAATCGAGTTTTCTGTACAGCATATAATGCGTATCAAACTCTCAGCCACGGCCCATGTAACTCTCAGCCGCTGCCCATGAATCTTTTAGCCACGGCCCGGTGCTGACCTGTGTTGTTAGCACCTATAGCGATGTGAGACGCACAATCAATGCTAACTTTAACGTTAAATCGAATAAAAAACCACTGAATCTAGAGAACTGCAATATGGTATGCTTGATGACGGCAGGGTGAATGATCAACATGTCAATTTACAGCCCTCTAGCCTCAGTTAGGTTTTAAGACCTTTAGGATGGACAGCCAAGTGACAACTCTCAATAGTTTCCTTTTGCGGGAAACTAAAAAAGAGAGAGTTTCTTAATCATTACTCTAACATGGTCAGCACTCGAAATCTGCTTTTTATATTCAAGATAAATTTCGTGTCATTTCAACGACAAACATCTTGCATATTCATTTTTCCAAAAACACATTGAAAGAACTGATCATAGTAGTATGAGTCTATATTCCTTTTTATCGCATTTGTTTGAACGTTTCTGTTCGTGTTAAGGATTCGCCTTTAAAAGCGTAACTCCTCATCATATATAGCAGATGCTTAGAAGGGGAAAGATTTCCTTTTTAAGTTTTTTATTTCTTTTCTATTATATGACTAACATATTTGACAGTAATGGCCCTTCTTTTACACCTCTAACTACTGATGCATTGTGCATTTTAGAACAACATTTTGTATTTGCAAGTCTCATATATTTTTTATTTAAATACATTTTTCGTTCAGTTTTGATTGATATTTCAATCGTTTGTAATTACTTGCTACGGAATTCATTCAGTCAATATGCTCTAATTTCTAATCATGAAAAGCAAATCCCATTTGATAACCAGATAAGTTTTCACTTGCTGTCGCCTAATGTCCAATTACTGCTGGCTTAGAATGATGATCTTACTAAAATGTCACTTTACGTACGCTGCTATTGGTGGCGGTATCTGTATCCGATCAGTCTTTTCTTTTCCATTATTATTTCTGCGACAAATTAAAGTCAGAACGAATATCCAACGCTGGTCGCTGCTGGTGAGACGGAGGATGAAGAAAATCTCGTGGAAATTCTAAGGACGAATTACGGGGGCAAAAGGGCCAATTGCAGTAACTACTTGATGCCAGAATCAAAAGGTCTTTCCATTCATAATTCAGCGTCACTAACTAAAATTTATTTATTTATTTTATTTCTGTTTTTTTGGAGAGAGAGAGAGATTCCATATATACCGACTAATTTCAAATTCCCCCCAAAAATGCACAGTTCCACTTTTTCTTATCTTTATCTGTCTCTCGAGTTGAAATGTTCTAGAATTCTGTGATAAAGATTGAGTTCTGCAGAGATAAGCTATGTTGACTCTCTAGTTATATTTCCTCTAGTTTTATGTCGTCAAGTGTTAAGAAAATATGAAATGATGCCCAATATAATGTACTTTATGTACTTAGGTTAGTAAAAGTAAATAGAAGTTGAATTGAATCAAAAAAAAAAAAGAGTTATGGTAAACTATCTTTGGTAAGAAGAATAAAGTTTAGAATAATATATATATATATATATATATATATATATATATATATATATATATATATATATATATATATATATATATATATATATATATATATATATAACACAGCTAGATTTAATTCAAATAATATTGTTAAAGCAAGTAGTTAAAAGCAACAGTTAAGTTCTTTTGAAGCAATGCAATGGAAACGAGGAAATGAGAGAATGAGGTCAAGGTAGTTTAATTAGGAAAATGTAGGTCAAAAGAGTAAAGGTGAAACGCGGAAAATGAATTGCACAGAAAACTTCTAAATATTCTGGAATGGAGGGAGAGGAATCTCACGTTGGATGGTGAGGTTAAGAACAGCAGAGAGAATATTATAAAAGTGATATCGAATCTTCAGTAGGGGTTGTTAAAAAGAAAAGTCTGAAGAAAGAAAGAGGAATGATTAGGAAATGAGGTAAGGGTTTGGGTGTAAGAGATGAGTTCGAGACGAAACAAAGTAAAATGTTTCAAGATGTCTTTGCAAAGGAAAGGGACAAGAAAAACGGGGCTTGAAATGAAACATGGATAGTTGACATATATTTCAACACACGGAACTATGAACATGATATTTCCATGGAATTCAGTATCATTTCTAAAGAGATGATGAGCTGAGACATTAGTCTAGGTGCCAAAGCCCGAACTTTTATGAAACTTAGAAAGCACGAGGAAAATAGAATTTAACTGTAATTACTGCAGTCTAAAAATATGGCACTCTTTGCAATAGGCATTGTATTACTATGCTTAAGCTTATCTACAAAGATATGCGACTATAATAATCAAGAGAATCTACTAATCTTGGGAGACACCACACCAGAAACATTTTCTAAAAACAAAAGGATGAAGCCATCAGGATGCTGTCTACCCTAGATATAAAAAATATCAATAATTTGTTTAACATATTAGAGCAAAACGCAAATTTCTTTGGAATAGATTCAGGATGACAAATATGAAGGGAAGGGTGGAACAGCCTCAGCTGACTGCTTAGCCTGAGAAGCTCGATGGAGCTTGGAGTCAGTAACCAATCTACCAACATCTGTTAGTGGTGGAGGAATGGAAGATAAACCTGACACAAAAATAGAAACTGACACAAAAGTAGAAGACGATGACAATTTAGTCTACCACAGATAAGGCTGAGAAATTCTAGCAAGTTTCCCCTCCAAGGACCTATTGCGATTTCTCTTAGCTCTTTGGTAAATTCTATTTACAGTAAAGCAAATCTCAAGAATAATTGTATAAATTTCGCGTGACAGATTTCGTCTCCATGTGTTGAATTTGGTATGTTTGTTATGGTAAGTTCGTTTATAAGTATCATCAAACCAAGACTGCATCGGTCCTAATCTGCATCTTATTTATCTTTTCCTTAGGATCTGGATCTGATATAGCTTTTGAAATATTAAGTGCCCGACAATCTTCAATAATGCTACCCCAATTGGCTCTAGATTTCTGCTAGACTGTTTTTCCAATGGTGTTATTAGGAATACTGACTGAGAGATATAGTCATCTCAATAGAAAATGATCGGAAGTGCCTATATACTCTCAGACCCTAACAGGCGATGTCTTCAGAGCTGCTACTAATTTTTCTCAGCAATATTGTTTGGCATGAGGTTGCTGGACCCCTGTCCTTTCCAGATTTGTATGCAACCCGTAACAGTCGAATATACATCTTGATTCACTGCTTGATTCAACAAGACACAGGGGCTTTAACTAAAATCGGCCTCAAAGACTGTGTGCGTACGGAAATCATCATACTACATGATTTAAAACCATTTATGTATTATCTCTGAAATTATTGTGGGAGATTTGCATTGTATAATCAATTGATGATATTTTTGTTTATGCCTTATAGCCTTTAGAGATGTATTATATTCAGGTACATTATCTAAATATATATTGTATAATAATTCCTTGTCTGTGTAAGTCATTATGTATGCTAGGTATGCGCATTGTCTTGAACACAATAATTTTCTTCATGGTGTCACAGAATTCTTCACCTATGATTAATGTATAACTTATCATCACAGCTTAAAACTTCGGCAACATGAGGAACTAAAAAAAATATTACTTATCAATTAAAAGAGATTTTAGAATGGCTAAAGGTAGAGATCAATGATCCTGAATGACTAGAATCATGTAATGTAACGGAACTTTTACTTTGACACTGACACAGGAGAAAGTGAGAGGAACTAACACCAATATTGTCTGGACTCAGTTAACTTCAGGAAGAATTCTCTTCATTCATCTCGTTTCGATACTTGTTTCGTGGCCATCGGCCGGAGGATTTCACTTCTACCACAATTCTTTGCTTCTGGGTGATGAATGGACCGAGATGATGAAGTGTGAAATGCATAAGTCAAGTAGAATTGATTTAAACTTGAATAGACAACAATGAAATAGAGGCCTTATGACAGCGAGTTGTGCCTGCATGTTTCCAGCCTTAACCTCTGTCTTTATACACTTCATAAGAAAACAGGTAAAAAAAAAAAAAAAAAAAAAGAAAAAAAAAAAAAAAAAACCGCGCTGTATTATGCTGGATCAACTCTCAGCCACGGCCCAGGAAACTCTCATTCGCTGCCCATGTAACTTTCTGACCCGGCCCGGAGGTGCCTATATTGTTGGCATCTACATAGTTGTGCCAGACGCACGATCATGACTAACACTAACCTTAAATCAAAATAATATCTACTCAGGCTAGAGGACTGACATTTGGTTTGTATGATGATTGGAAAGTGGGTGGTCAACATACCAATTTGCAGCCCTCTAGCCTCAGCAGTTTTAAAGATCTGAGGGCGGACTTAAAAAGTGGGGACGGACAGACATTATTAGCATCTCAATAGTTTTCTTTTACTCTTTGATACAGATTACTTATGCTTCTTACAAAATCAACATTAAATTTCTTTTCTGTTAACAGATTATACTCAGAAGACATCTTGCTAAAAAAAGAAAAAAGAACCTTCATAATGAATGATCGTAAAAGGCTGAATAATTCCAGCAAAGCAAGAGCTAAATTCCTTTTCAGATGGAATAATCTCATAAAACCCCTTCTCTATTTCTAAGGCCATTTTCTGGAACCTTTGATGTACATCCATAGAAAACTCAACAGTCGCCTCAGGTATTGGTAGGAAAACACTAGAGGGATAAATTGACCTTACAACGATTACTTTAGGATTACACGTGATTTCAGTTATAAAAGTAATGTTATAAATATAATCTCATCTCTTCTCTTGCTATAAAAAAAGAGGTCTTTCTTTCTTCTCCATAATTAAAACAATATCACTCAGAAATAAAACGGAACCCATCTAAATGAGCATGACCAAAATGTTCTACCCGATTCTCCATATAATCGAGATCCAATATTTATTCGTGGCTTTAACACCAAATTGAACAGACTCTCTCTCTCTCCTCTCTCGCCTCTCTCTCTCCCATCTCTCTCTCTCTCTCGCTCTCTCTCTCTCTCTTCTCTTCTCTTCTCTCTTTGGCATTCTCTCGCTCACTCTGACAGAGATATTTGCGGGTGGGGAAGAAGTCCTACATTGCTAGTTCGAGACCTGGGATTACCATGGCAACTGTGAGAACATTTTAGATGCTCTCTTCATATCTGAAGTTCGGGTATTTTACGGTTTTGCTTTCTCTTACGTATATCCTAGAGAAGCGAGTTGACGTTATTTACCATCATGGTACTGAGGAAGTTGACGTTATTCTTTAGACTATTATAAACACTTTTGTGATAACAAAACATGGATAAAATACTTGATCCAGTAACCACATTAGAATTATCAATCATAAAATTGAAGCTTTAAGACCCGAGAACTAATGCACGAATATGTGAGGATTAAGATTTCACGTTGAGTATTTTCTGCTTCCCTTTACTCTAATTTGATAATAAGTGACGCATTACCTAGAAAATACATTGCCTACAAAATCATTATTTCCTGATGTTTGCATGTACACCTACTTTGTTTACCAGCTGTATTTTTGGTATTATTCCCCCGTTCCTTCCCTTGACTGATTATCACAGGCCAAATGAAATTAACAGTAACCATAACGATTCCCCTTATTCGGGGAGAACAAGCATTTCTGAAAAATAATGTAGCAATTTCCACGATTTCATTTGCACTCTATCGAAGTCAAAGGGATTCATTGGCTCATCAACGTGATGGATATTTAGTTGCGCGTGTTTTAGGATGTACTGGACAACAGAACGCTTACTCCAAGTACTTGATTGCCGAAGAGGAAGAAAATGAAGACGGAATTAACTCCTAAAGAAATCTAATGCTAAATGGTTCCCTTTTTCAAATTCTCTAAAGGTTTATTCCCTTCTATAAAAATCCGTTGGACATGCTGTATTTTTCCTTGATGAATTCTCAAGCAATAATTCGCTATAATGAGGGTACATTTTAATAACTTTGGCCTCTCCTGATTTTAGTGGTTGGCTCATTTATGTTGCATTATATAAAAAAAACTGCTGAACTGTCTCCTTTTTGCAAGAAAGGTTTGAAACCCCAAAAAGAAACTTCGTTTAAAAACCTAAGTTAATGTATGTAAAGTTTAGAATTATATAATGTATGATTCTGCAACTAAATATTGAGAAAATTATCATTGAGTAAATAAATATAGTATTCCAGAATAACAGAGTAACAAAAATATTCACCTATTACGCAACAATGAATCATTGTGAAATATATTGAAAAAATCATTTCCAATTTCTAATTATCATGAATATCAATACACTTCCAATTTTGACACTGAACTTTCCAATGGAAACATTAACAGAACTGAAGAGAAAAAAGAAAACACACAATAGAATAACGTTCTCTCACTAACAACTTTGAATTTGTGTGTGTGCCCTTTATTTCTTGATGATACTAATTTTGAACGATAAAATATTAAAAATCTTAACACGTATTTGACCATTTTCCATATATTTATTTTTTTTAATGATAATGTATTATCATTTGATGGTCTACGATAAGGAAAAAGCAAGAATTTCGCCATATTTGAAATTAAAAAATTATCAAAGATTTTAGGAGGGATGATACATTGAAGCAAGATCTTTTTGAAATTCAAGCGCCTTCTGTAAAAGATTCCAGCACTACAAAAAGTCTTACAAGGACTTCTGAGAAAACTTGATGTATGATGCCAATGATATTATTAGGTCTTCTTTCTCCTCTAGATCGAGAACTTTCCAAGAGTTTTCGAACCCTGAGAATGAACCCAGGACAGGGTTGGAAAGCTTCTGTAACTTTTTCTTTTATTTTATTTTTTTATAAAATCAATATAATTCACCACTGATTGTTTTTGTGAACTTGATAAAAAGGAAGGGTATTTTTAAAAAACTAAATTGGTTTCTAACAGTTCCTTCAATATCCTGAGTTGATCGCTCTCACCAAGCTCCAAAGAGTCTTCCTTTTTCTTTGACTTGTACAATATATAAGGAAAGACTTCGGTGAGACATAAATTATTCTCCTTTCTCGTCTTTTAGGCTAGGATGGATAGTTTCAAAACCTTTTCGGAATGTTTCAAAACCTTTTCATTGACTAGAACTCTTTGGGTGACGTACTAGATTCCTTCAAGAGACTTAACTTTTTCAAATCAGTAGTTGTGTAAGTATACCAAGAGTACATATTAGTAATGGTTCAGCAATATCTGTGAACTTTGTATACCCCATCTCTCTCTCTCTCTATCTTCTTCATCTTCTCTCTCCTCCTCCTCCTCCTCCTCCTCCCCCTCCTCCCTCCTCCTCCTCCTCCTCCTCCTCCTTTTTTTTTTTTTTTTTTTCCTTCCTTTTTTTTTTTTTCCCCTTTTTTTTTTTTCCTTTTTTTCCTTCCTCCTTTCCTCCCCTTTCTTCTTCTTCTTCTGCTTCTCTTCTTATGTAAAGCATAGGTATTGCTAAAAGTGTATACCATTGAAAAGAAAGCTTGTATCTCATGCTGTAAAGTATTTGTTGTCAAATTGTTGTATGTATGACTTATGTCGTCACTTTGGATAATGTATACACAGATATAAACGGCTAAAAATAGTTTAGTTATTTTACTGAGAGAGAAAAAGTAAATAATCATATGAGAAGTGAAGAAAAATATCGTATTTCCCTTAGTTTAAACAAAGTCTAGTACCGTCATTCACGAATTACTATAGTGGAAAATGTATCAACAATGAAATACTTCCAGCACTTCGAGAATAACGCATTATACGATTAACCGGCACTTTTTAACCAATAGTCAATCAACGACTGTACGAGTTTCCAAAGCTATCGGACAAACTAATTGTAACTCGTGTAATCACGAGTTTCACATAGAACATTCGCAAGATAAAATTTGCGATGTAGGTTTTTGAGATATCTGCCAACATTAGGACAACCGATGAACTTTGATAGTTTATGTCATGGGATACAAACGCTTTCATTTTTATTATCAAAGGCAGTTTATAAGCGCACGCACGCGCACATACATACATACATACATACATACATTCGTATATATATTTTGTTATGTTTATATTCGTAAGCCCCACGAACATCAGTAGCTTGAATAGACATCCCATCAACCGAATTGATACTGAAGTAGAAAATCCAGCAAAAGTTGTGGTCAGTGATAAGATATTCATCACCCGACCTACCAAATAAATCTTCAAAGTTTCTCGTACCTGTACCTGTCTTGTCTAGAGCAATGGTGGTGATAGTTAATGCGGTAGTTGTGGAGACACAGAAGTCATTTGTACATACAAATTCAAGGCTATGGTGGATTAAATATGAACATTTAATTGAAATTATCTTTGGAGAATCAAATTCATATAAATAGATATATATGCATAACCATTTTTGCGTATAATGAGAGACCGTGAGAGAGAGAGAGAGAGAGAGAGAGAGAGAGAGAGAGAGAGAGAGAGAGAGAGAGAGAGAGAGAAGATATAAATTACTCTCTCAGTCACATCATCGTGCGCATAATAAATGAACAAAGATTCATTTATTTCATACATTGAATCTGCAAAAAATACAATTATTACAAAATGTTATGACAATTTTACGAAGACTTACTTCCTTGAGAATAAATGGCATGTCCTGAGCTCAGCAAATGACAGAGAGAGAGAGAGAGAGAGAGAGAGAGAGAGAGAGGGTGGCGGAGAATTTAGACTTCAAAAACTAAGAAGATTAAAAGAGACCCTGAAAACATAAAAAGTATTTGGTTTGCAAATCTTGCCAATGAAACGAAAGAGATAGAGACTCCCTGTTCCAAAGGAGAAAGGCAGACAAAAGAAAATAAATTTTACAAGAGAAAAAGAATCTCTGTATAGACGAACCGAATCTTCAAATTGTAATTTTGAAGTTTATTCCTCAACAATGAAGTCAAACTGTTTCTCAAAGCAATTAAACAAGGAACCGAGGAGATAAGAAACCAATAATTACCTTGGAAAGTGCTCCCCCCCTCTCTCGTATCTCTCTCTCTCTCTCTCTCTCTCTCTCTCTCTCTCTCTCTCTCTCTCTAAGTAAATTTTTTCATATATGCCACTGTCGAAGTTATCTGAAGTACAATGATTTGAAATGATCTCATCTCTACGAGTACTAGCGAGTCGGAGGTAGCCAGTAAGGAAAATTAATTATTTTCATTTTCGGCGGAATATATATAAAAAAAAAATAAAAAAAAATAAACAGAAAACCCATGGAGGTATACAGGGTGTCCATAAAGTCATTCCCTGATTATTAATATCATTAACTTTAAAATTGCTGTGGATACGACCGTACACCACTCACATTCTGTTGAGTAATTACTAAAGTTTCTTTTGTTTGACTACAGATGTAACTCTGATCACTATCTGCCAGCTGAGTTAAGAATAGCAGAAATGGTGTCATGAAGGAGAAATCCCATTGTGTTTTATGGTACCACGAAACAAAATCCCCTGTTTTCAGTTCAACGCAAGTTAAGAAATGAGCATCGGCGAGATCCACCAGATGTAAAGCATTAAAGACTGGTATAAAAAGTTCACAGAGAAGCGGTAGACCCAATGTGAGTGATGCATCTGTCTTAGAAAATCGGTTCATCTTGCTTCGATCGAACTTCGGATGCCTCGGAGCACAGTGCATAAAGTGTTGCACAAATGGCTACACCTGCATGCATACAAGATTCAACTTGTTCAAGAATTAAAGCCAAACGACTGACTCCCAATGTGAAGCATTTGCTACAGAGATTCTAAGACACATTGACGAAGGCAATGGTTACCTTTCGCATGTCGTTTTTTCTGGTGAAGCTACCTCTCATACATGTGGCAAGGTTAACAGGCATAACGTATGCATTTTGGGATCAGAACACCCACATGTTGCGATTGAACATGAACAAGACAGCCCCAAAGTGAGTTATTGGACCTTTTTTCTTTGCTGAACCCACCATATCAGCAATTGTTTATCTGGACATGCTGGAGCATTATGTTGCACCTCAATTAGAAGAGTTTCAGCCAAGGGTACTGTTTCAGCCTCCACTCTGGGGTTTGGTTGTTCGTAACTTTCTGGAAGCAACCTTTCCCATTCGCTGTATTGGGAGACATGGCCCAACAGAATGGCCACCGAATTTCACCACACATTACCCCTCTTGATTTTTTTCTTATGGGGTTATATCAAGAATAAAGTATACAGTACACCAGTACCTAATGTTGAGACCTTAAAAGCAAGGATAATAGCAGCTCTAGCAACGGTAACTATGGAGATGTTGGAGAATACCTGGTGTTAGATAGAATTTCACTTAAATGTACTCCGGGCAGCCACATGTTGAAATTTATTACTAATATGAAAAAACTTTAGTCATTGTTGTTGAATTTGAAGAAAACCTTATATCTCTTTCTGAAATCCGGGGAAGACATTAAGGACACCCGGAAATATGATTTTATGCTTACTCGAGTAAAGGGAAAAACAAAAAAACATCGATCTTTCAGTGGAAGGGATCGATGAAGGAAAACGAAGAGATTTTTAGCTTTAACCCTTTAAGGCATTCGTTTTTTTAGCACCTTGCAAAGCATTCGATACATCTGATAGACTACTTTTTTGAAAAATCAAAATAAATGGTTGTAATCGTTTTTAATTATTTTTGAAGTAATTGTGAAAAAAAGGAAAAATAGTAAAATTGACCAACGAAATTTAAAACAAAAAATATTATTTTTTAATACAACTTAAGAAAAAATTTATTATTATTCCACTAATAAGAATTAAGAAAGAATATTTTATAAGGTTCTTTTCTTGTCCCGTGGCCATATTCTGTAGGTGCCACACACTTCTAGCTCTGGAGGGTCACCTCTGGAAGACTGTGAAAAAGAGTAATTTTTATGTAAAAAAAAAAAAAAAAAAATATGAATATATCCACTATGCAATTTTTTTATGACTTTGTCAATTTTCTTTGACATTAAACTATGATTTTCAGAACTAAATTATATGTAATGACACTTTGTAATGAAATTATGACTGTAGGATGGCATAAAGCGGCTTTCTGCAATTACCACCTTTTCACTACGATCCTGAGTTATTTTGTAGACAGTATTGATAATATTCCTTGGGGAGATTGGTAGGGTGGGAGTCTTAGCCTTTGTTGTCCCCAGGGTTTTATGAATGCTTTTGCAACTGCTTGCATGAATTTTCTTCTGTTGAAAGAGGCAGATGTGTTCCCACAGTAAATGACCCACTCCCAATTAGTTAGACTTGCGTAGCATTTCATGCGTCTCATGGACTAACAGGGCAGATAACACAGACAGGGAGGAGAACCAGATTTCCGACAGCCGCTGGAGCGTTCCGCATTAAAACAAGATTAACGACGGGATACGGGTGTACGGTCGAAGAAGTCCATGAGATAAGCTTATTCACTTATGATGGTGCTTATTCCTTTCACATTGTAGGCGGTTGTTACTTGACTGCCGTCGTCTGCAGCGACGAACGATTTTTTGAAGTTGCAATGTGAAACTCTTGTCCTGCAGGATACTGTAACCAGGTTCCATTAATCAGCCTGCAAGTGAAATTATACTTGTCACAAGGGCAAAATAAATTCAGAACATCAAATACGGAGGGAGAAAGCCATTTAGAACCAGACTAAACCCACATGAATTCGCTGATATTTTATGGAATTCAAAAGAGTCAGCTGTACAAACTTTTTTAATCCATGGCATTAACAATAAGTGATCCCTATGCAGGTGTATGATGACTGTAAATATATCCATAATTATAAAAAATAAACAGATATCAATACGAATCCCAAAGAAAATTCGATATTACTGGTAGTAAGTTACTAGACAAAAAAGTGGAAAACGGAGCTATTTGTAAGATTACCAGGCAACATAAGAGTCAAAGAGAATATTAATCATGATTCTTTATTTCTCTATGCTAACTGAAATTAAGCTGTTATAAAATCCGATCCTATATGCCCCTAACAAAAGTTTCATATTCAAATTTCTCGCCCGCATCCTCTGAGGTTAATTTTAATTTTAAAACTTTATTAATAGGTAGGAGATGCAACGAAAAAACCCACTATGTAACTAATTTCTATATAAACTTTGGGTTTTTCAAGAAATTTTTTTCATATCCATGACCTGATACTTTTGAATGTCTGTTTACCAATATCATAAGCTGATTTATTGACTCTAATTGTCTATGAGGTTCAGAAAAAATTAATTCATTTTGATTGTTATAGAAATTCTATTTGCTTATTTTGTTCATTGATTTTAAAATGATTGCGATTCCTTAACCAAGTTTGCATTGCAATGTGGATAAGAATAGGTTATGGCTATGTATGTCATCATGACCTATGAACCACATGTGAAGTTCATGAGCTAAGCATTCCTCTCTCCAGTCAACCTGCTCTTGCAAGCGTTTTATTGAGGTTAAAAGGAACAATGCTGATACGGCAAACGCGAACAGGCATCTCTAGACTGATGACGTCGTCACCAGCTTAAGAGTTACGTTACTTACTGTAAAAGATAACGACTTTAGTATTTTCAAATGATATTTTTTGTTTAACTCTCCACCCACATGAGAAGAATGTCTGAAAAAAAAAAAAACAGTACCAAAATTGAACAAATATATTAGTTTCATGTTGGAAATCTGCATGATTGTAAATAAAATGTTAATTATGTTAAATTAGATATTCCTTATTCAAACTAGTGAAAAAAAGGTTTCCATACAAATTCTATATATATTATTAGCCCTGTAAGATCCATATAGGATTATTCCACAGTATACATTTTACTTCTAGACTTCCTGACTTTAAAATCTATTTTATTTTATTTTTATTTTATTTATTTTTTATTTTATTTTATTTTCTTTTACATTTTTTTCATTGACTACGATATAAATCACTGGGACAGACAATAGTCAGTAGGTTTTGATATGTGTTTTGAACTTTTAGCTTATTTGTCATTACTAAAGCGTTAAGTTAGAGTTCAAATCTTTACGCATATATATTTGGATATTTAATTAACCTATTTACGTTTTGCTTATTGATTTTATCGTGATTCCTTTTTTGTTATAATTTGTAACCCTTCTGACTTCTTACTTATATCCATATTTATTTTATTTTTTTATATTTTTTTATATTTTTTATATATATACTATTTGATAAATTAATTGGTTGGCTTGAATATGTGGAAAAGTGTTCTAGCGGCGTACCGTATAAGAGTTCTTGCAGTATCAATTCTGTAGATACAAGATATGAATGATAAAGGTATTTAAAACCGCGAGAACCGCTATAATCCAGTTCGGATCCAATATCACGAATGTAACTCATAAGACATGACACCTTTTTATTTATCTCTTATTCTACCAAACCGATTGACTGTGGGTGATAAAATATATTATTGGTTTTCTTAATGGAAAGGAATTCACACAACGAGTTAAGGAGATTATTATTGATTTACACCACCTGAGTCAAATTATTTTATTATGTGTTGAATTCCATGTTTTACTGATTTAGCACTCATAAATATTCCTAGCGCACTCAATTGCGGTGTTTTTGTTTTTAGTGCTCTTAATTCTATATAACGTGTCAAGGGGAACTATTAACACTAAGAAGTGTTTATTTCCTCTGTCAGACTCGTAATTCTGTTATAATTTTACGTATATTCTTTCAAGGATTGATTTGGCACAGGATAGGCCCCTAAACTGACAGGTGTCTTAGTGTATCCCTTGTTTTCATGACACGTGTTACAATTAGTTATGTGCTTTTTATATCTGTAAGCATTGTAGGCCAGTAAAACAGTTATTTGGCTTTCTGTGACATAATAGGGAACCCTGGATGACGGAATGCAACCAGTTTAGGACGATTGGTATGAAAGAGATTATTACTACTACCTGGTCGTTAGTCATCTGCTGTGTTCTTCGGGTTTTCCTCGTCACGGACCTACATATAATATTACATTTGATTACATTATTCTGATACACATACTTTAAATATACTTTTGCTTTAGGGTTTCTGCTCGAAGTGTTTATTGTTTTGCTTAGCCGCTGACCCTGTTTCCGTTCGAAGTGTTTATTGTTTTGCTTATTGCTGTTGACTCTTGCTTTGTTCAGTTTGTAACAGTTCGGCGGCTCCACCCAGATATTCAATGCTCTGCGATCTCTTGGGTTAATAAATTTTCTTGTTTAGATACGGTTTTTTAACAATAGGCACGGATATTTCTATATCTTTTAGTCCAATTAATGGTTCTTTGCAGTATGATGCGGGATTGCGGGATAATGTGTCAGCTATGATAATTGCTTTCCTAGTTAGATATCTTATCTTGGCTCCAAGGACCTGAATGATCATTTGCCACCAAGTTCTTTTGGGACTGTGATTAAAGCCTTTGAAAAACTCGGTAAGTGACTTATGGTCAGTAAGGATTTTTAACAGGATAGCCGTATATTATGAACTTAAAATGTACTAGTGAGTTAACGATACCTAGCCCTTCCTTGCCTATTACTGCATATTTACTTTCAGAAGGCTTTAGTTTACGTGAATAAAAAGCTATAGGAAAGAACTGTTTATCATATTGCGGAAGTAGTACCCCTCTTACCCCTTGGTCTGAGGCGTCTGTTGCAATAAAAAAAAAAAATGATTCCTTATTTAAATGAGGGATTTTTAAGTTAGGTGAGCTGCATTATTCCGCTTTTAAGATAACGAACGCCTGTTGATGCTTTTTAGACCATAATAAATCTACGCTCGTCTTCGTAAGATCTGTTAAAGGAGCTGTCATGATGAAGAGTTACATATTTACATACGATTGTAATACCCACTACATCGCAAAAGTGCTGTATCCCCTTTTTACGTTAATAGGTACTGGAAGTTATGAATAGCCGACACCTTACCATGGACTACTTTAGGACCTTGACCAGACACATAAAATGTAAATAAACATGGTTCAGTTTTAAGAAACTCACATTTACATATTTTACTCTGAGATGATTTGTCTTTGTCTCTGTAGCACAGCTCTAGTTTATGTGAATGTACTTCTAAGGTATTTAGAAAAGATTATAAGACCAACCATATAAGCATGTAGGTTATCCCCTAAAAGTCTCCAAACACTATATTGTAATTGGGGCGCAACGTAAGCCGGAGGCATACGTAAAAATTTATAATGTCCCCTGAGTGTGCTGAAAACGGTGTATGAGGTACAATCACTTAGGTAATGGTATCTGGTGAAAGCCTTTAAGTAAGTCCAAGCTGGTGAAAAATTTATTCTAACCTAACAGAGATAAGATGTCGGTACATGGCACTGGAAACTATTGGAAGTGGTTTCCTTGTTTAAGCGACAGAAATCTACGCAGATACGCTAAGTTCTGATCTTTTATGGCATGACGTTTGGGGGAAAATTATATGGGCTTATTTGATTTCCTAATGACTCCTATTACTAACATTTTTCAACTTCGTCATTTATCTCTATTTTGAAATTTCATTGGGGTTTCTATACGAAGGTACATATATAGCTTTATGTTTGTACTTAAACCGCCTATTTTGTTTTCAATGACATCCGTTTTTCTCCAGAGATCACTCGCTAGTGGAGAAACTTCTTGGTATTCAGATAAAAGATAAAAAAATAAATAAAAAAAATTCTGCTGAATCACCTCTGCTTGAATGACTTTACGGATATTACTTTTGATACAGTATAAGAGAGATTCATCTACGCAGGATTAAAAATTAGCAACAATAAAAAAAAATGCGATATTTATATGCATAGGTTTTGTGGATTACTAGATTACTTGTTGCTGCGAGTCAACCGTGTCTAGGGCTTTGTTCGCGGAAATCGTTATATTTCAGAGTGTCGGGAAGGATTAAAATTTCATTTCCCAGCAAAGTCTTTTTACACGCACTAAGACATTCGAGGGTGCATGCTTCTCGAGATTTTGCGTGCAAACTGCGACTGCGGTTGTGGGAGAATTCTGTTGGGTCGTTGAACAATATCACGATTTATGAGACAGATGATTTGTTTTTCTATATAAGTTATTATTAGATTAACTGTCTCTTTTTGTTCAAACGGATTTTAATATGTTTGAAGGTTTATAGAATTTTCCTTTGATAAACACGCCTTATTTTGCAGGAGGTATATTAATATTTTGTATACCCCTAGAGGGATATCTTACAATTACACTAGATGCAGATCAATGTTTTTTTATGACTATAGAGGTATCTGTAAGCGCTCGCTTATCCGGACTTCTCATTAGGGAAGTTCGAACAACAGACGTGAGTCCGTAAATACAGGATATTACGTGTACTAAAGGAATAAAACAAGATATTCTAATTTTTACGGCGGGTACAGTCGGGCTTAATAATCCACCACTACTTATAATAACTTATGTATTAAAAAAAAAAAGAGAGAACCTGCTCTGATTACTGGATACGGCCGTGTGATGCATAGGAAAAGTCCTTTTTAATTTTTTCAACATCGCTCTCCCTCTCCGCTGAAGTCGCTTATGTGGAATGTGCTTTGCTTGCTACACCTCGGCAGATTTAACTAGCCTGACCGTTGACTAGATGACACAGTAACCGAGTTCGCTTAAACACGATTTGTTTGTTTCTGATATTTAGGGCTACTGTTTACCATCGGCAACGTATTGTGTTTTTTTAGCATTCTGTTGTTGGTTACGTATAAAGCAACGAACGTATGAATGACGAACTATTAGAAATTGAGCGATTACTATTAAGACAAGTTATCTCTACTGCATTCAATATTAACTGATGTACTTGCTGTTGTTTACTTCATTCTTTGCTAAAATTTGAAATAGTGAGGGATCCTGTCAGCGCATTTAGCCTAATGAAAGTCTTTTACAGACATGTTATTCCTTGCAATCCAGTCGTATTTTTAAAGTTAAGTTGAGTCATTGAGGTTCGATATTTTATATAACTAAAAAACTCAAGGCTAGAATTGCGATCGGGACTTTGCAAAGGAGCATTTATTGTCATGACCCGAAATAGTGTTACCTCTAATTTATCTAGATTTGTACGGGTGTTCCACTTGTTTTTTGTGTGTTTTCTAATCACTACGGTGACTAACGACCCTATCCATGCTTCTGTATAAATCCAGACGTCCACTGCGTAAACGCATATTCACTGTTTAATATGATTTGTTACGTAAAGGATTAATAATCACCCGCAAAATGATAAATCTAACACAGTATATGATTATGATATTTCAGTAGAACTTCTGGAAACAGAAACTCAAAGATAAAAAGTCGCAGTAGCGAAATCTCAATGATGTAGATAATTTCTGTAAAAAAGTAAGATTAGAATGTCTCGTAACTTCAGCCACAGTAATAACGAAATTCGACCTGTAAAGGAAACACTCAAAGTTACTCCAAATGAATGAAAAGGTTGTACTTAGCTTGATTTTGTGGGAAGTCACGGTGTTCCGATAACGACACACGGCCTTGGTCCTCCCTTCTGTTTTTTAGCGTGACCTGGTTTGGCTTCAGTTTTTCCCCATGCGCGTTGTTTGGATGATTCGAGCCCTTGAAGATCCGATGCTGCAGACGCGTTTGGTTTGTTTCTTGAAGTGCTGCAAACGCTACTAACGATGTTTTCTTGAATGATTCTAATGAGAGACGAAGTTTGCATTGCCGTAGGAATAGGCACGTCGGGTTTGTTTCTTGAAGTTATTCACTACTGAAAACGCTCACTAAACAATGATACTAAGTTGCTTGAAGAATCTCTTGCTTTCGTCGTCGTTGACTTGTGTAAGGATACATTATTCGTTGTTCTTCGGAAGACGTTGAAGAGTTCTTGTTGTTTTCTGAAGTCGCTCACTAAACGATGATACTAAGTTGCTTGAAGAATCTCTTGCTTTCGTCGTGTTGACTTCTGATGCGATACAGTATTCATTATTCTGGTTTTTCTTTCGGAAGACGTTGTAGAGTTCTTCTGTAATCTGCCACCAATTTTAGGGCTGTTGCCTCGTATAATAAGGCGCCCTATGAGGTAATGTTAGACTTGCGATAATCTTATGCTAAGTCGGTTGGTATTGCACTTCCATATTCATTGGAGTGTCTTGGGGTTTGTAGATCACTTACGAAGTCAGTATTATCTTCTTTGGTTATGACGACGATGTGTTAAACTCATGATGATTCGGCAATGATGTGAGGTTCTAGTAGAAACACGAAGTATAAAAATACTTATATTCTCTAAGATACATGGTGAAGATCAGGTAGATTGTACAGGTCTTCTAATGACGATGGCTTGATCGCTTCTGCCAACAATTATGGCTAATTGTTCTGTCTACATGATAAAGCTTAGGTAAAGAGGTACAGGTCTTCTAGTGATGATGGCTAACTCTATTCTGACTACCATCTTGGTTACAAGTCATAAGGGAAGCAGGCAGTAGCTCGAACATATGACATACATACAAAATGAGACATGTTACAGATCACGTAGGCCGTTTGAATTACAGGTCGCGGTAGTTGTCTCAAGCAGGGAGCTTGGACTAATGTTTCAAAACAAATGAATGGACACAGGAGACGGCACGTCATCTTAGCCTACTTTATGGTATACGTCATCATAGTGTCTCTGGTCTGATCACATTCCTGCAAGCAATCTGGTTGACCTCTTTAGTTTTAGTCTTTTATATATATGGAATAACATTCCATATTTTTATTATGTAATCACTTACAGAATGGATATCTTAACAATTACGCTAGATACAGATCAATGTTTTTATAACTATAGAGTTATCTGTAAGCGCTCGATTATCTGGACTTCTCAATAGGGAAGTTCGAACAACAGACGGTGAGTCCGTAAATACAGGATATTACGTGTACTAAAGGAAT
>NC_061092.1:68417428-68437428 GCF_015104395.2 Macrobrachium nipponense
GAGAAAGTAAGCTGATTACATGATAACACTATGGCAGAATTTTTCGCCCATCATACATCTATCAAATTACTGCAAAAAGCAGATAAAATATTTGCAAACCTAATTTTTCACTGAAGTTTTAGATGGAAATAACAACGTTAGTTAGAAAGTCCAAAAAGCAATATTATATTGTTAAACACTGCCCTGAAATAGTTTCTCTAGTGCTTTAACTCTGGACAAAAACTAATTTCTTGCAATAATTTAAATTTCAGCAATTTCTTTTTTTTAGACTTATAAATAATAAGATTTTATGAGGTAAAAAAAATATTAGAGTTGTCATATCCTGTAGAAATAGTCTGATTAGGATTAAAGGGGAAGAGAGCGGGTGGGGGTGGGGAGAATAAAGATAACATAACACTGAGATCTTTTGGAAATGCAGGCACCCTTCGACAAATTCTTTTATCAGAAAAATAAATTCTTGAAAGGAGATAACAGAAAACTTTTAGGTCGCAGCGTATATCGCTAATAGTATTTTCATGATAATGCATGGGTTCTTCACCGAGACTTCAAAATCCTAAGAACATTCTTTTCACCAGCCTCCAAGGATTTTTTCATTTTCTCTTCCTTTCACCTTAGTTAAAAAAGAATAAGAGAAGACTGCATGGGACTAAAATCCCTCTCTTTTCTCCTCTTTGTGAGTTAACAAGGATTATCCACAGCTGCGTGTGATGCTCCGAGATTGCTCTAAAATATTATCTTTGCACATTTTAAAAAATATTGTGTAAATATTCCCTTGTGGGAAATATTTTTTCGGGCTCCAGCGATCAACGTGTACTCTCTCTCTCTCATCTCTCTCTCTCTCTCTAATATATATATATATATATATATATATATATATATATATTATATATATATATATATATATATATATATATATATGTATATATATATATATATATTATATATATATATATATATATATATATATATCTAATAAAAGGAGCCCATAAAAACACCAAATAGAGAAAACAAAGTACTATATTTCAGAGACTGCTGTCTCCCTCTTCACGTCGAAGAGGGAGACAGCAGGTCTCTGAAATATAGTACTTTTTCTCTATTTTGGTGTTTTATGGGCTCCTTTTATTAGATGGAACTCTGTTGTTACAGAACATTTTTACCAGTCATATATATATATATATATATATATATATATATATATATATATATATATATATCTATATATATGATATATATATATATATATATATATATATATATCTATATATATATATATATATATATATATATATATATATATATTAGAGAGAAGAGAGAGAGAGTACACGTTGATTGCTGAACCAGTCGCTTAAATTTATATATTCTAATATACCCTCTACTTCTTAAGAGACAACTTAATATTTCCAAATCTCCAAAACTCTACTTAAGCTACCAAAAATAAAGCAAAATGGAAAAAAAACATTTTTGCTTTATTTTTTTAATTATTCATGACACATGGTAATTTGTCACGAAATACGGGTAAATAACGTTTTATGTTCTGCTGACAGTGCTTGAGTTTTTCCAAATTTGAGCGAGAGAGGGGGAAGGGGAACGAAATGACAAGAGAACAAAGGTTGAAAATCAAAACGAACTCCTAATTGAGATTGGACAGATTGTACTGAAAAAGCGGGATACGGAAATAGATTAAATATACTATTGATTTTTTACTAATATCTCTTAATTGTTCTACATTCCTTCATGAAAAAAATGTCAGTAGCTTATTGCTACCTTTTTATTCATATGATTTAATGTTTCCTAATTTTTTCTCTTTAGTGATGGTCAAGGTTCTGTGGTTCAACTAAAGTTTTTTCCTTTTTCCTCCGAATTTACTGTATATATTTTTCATTTTCATTGTATTTTCTTGTGTGTTTGAGCTTAACATTGGTAATTAACTATCACAGTCTGTTCAAGGTTTTTTGATCTTGGATCCTATTCACGCGAGGAGAAATTATATCACGTAAAAAGGGATATAAGGAATCTCTGTCATTTTATCTAAGCCATTCAACAATTTGCCGAGGATTCACCCATTGCACATAGATTGTCAAGATTTTCCTATCATTTTAAGAATACCAGCCTATTAGAAGGGTTATGTTTTAAAATGGCAACAATTCCGTTCATTAGGGTGAAATGAAGATTAGATATAAAACCCGAATCCAGAATTTCAAACCAAACAAATATTAAAGTTAAAAATAGGGGAATACGTAGACGAGCGTAGTGATGCCTTAAAATAACTAGACAGGTCGCAGTCATTCAAACTTAATGGGAATTTGACAACAGCATTAGCTCATGTATGAAAAGGCCAACTGTGAAAATGAAAACCCTTCGAACATCCAAAACATCACGTTCAAGCAACAAACAAAGTGAATCACAAGCAAATCAAGCGAAAGAAGTGACAGGAGACAGATGAACTTCAAGGAACACATCAATCGGAAGTGATATCGAAGCCAATTTCTCCCTATCTCTCTCTGGTCTCCTGATATCTTGTCCAATCCACTGGAAACCCAAATCGAATAAAGTTATCCAAACAAATGGAGCTTCATCTCTTGGATACTGGAATAAATCTCTTTCATTGATACGTAGTTTTTTACCGCCTAAACTCGGGATAAGGATGAGTAAATTGTCTTCCATCTTCCAAAAATATTTCTATTTCTAAATCTTCGGAATGGAAACACAACGGACTGCATTTACCCTAGAAAGTGAAAAGGATATTTCCACCCATAAAATATTGTATTAGAATATGTTTATCTGCTTATTTAGGGTTATCATTATTAATTAGATAAAATGGATGAGAATCAACGTTTCCTCTTACCGCGTAGTGACTTTCCTTGAAGTATTTAACCTTAAACCGATATCAGAAATGGATAATTAGTGTAGTAGACCTCGTCGGCAATTTAGGGACATGGAGGTTCATGTAAAGTGGCACTAAGGTTCAGGGGAAAAGTTCAATTATAGGTTGTGGGCTGAGTAGGCTCACAATGCACCCCTTAAAATTGACAAAAGTACATGTTTCTATAATCAAGTCAGCAGAGGTTAAAATGTCACAAATTTTAGAGAATTCCTATGTCTGGCATTCCATTGTGTATATAGCCATAGTAATATTGAACTAGGGTATTATTCAGCTAGTAGCCTATGCTTCAGAGACACCCCTTTGCTCATTTGACCCACTAATGGTCAATTGTTTTCCTAACTATGGATTATGTAACAAATGGAAAAAGGTCGTATTTTATTTAAATGGTGTTAGGTAAATTGGCTGTTCTGTAATGTTTTCAAATGAATTATTATAGGCAACATATGCCACAACAAATCAACAACTGCCATGGTGTTGATGCTTTATTAGTCTATTTCTAACAATTATTTTTTATGATTCACTTAATAATATGTAAATTAAATCCATACAGAGGTCAACAAACGTTAAAAAGGTCAATGTTTCATTATTTTTCACTCTAAACTCACCAATCTGCCAATGGTCTGAATGTTAAATTACGATGAAAAGTTTAGAGAATTTCTATTGCTGATTAATTGCTTCTTTAAGTCATTCAGTTTCTGCACTGAAGCTTCATCTGTCAGTACTAGGAAAAACAAAGTGGGTGGTGACACTATTGCTGCGCTAGTAAACTGCATAATGTCTTTAAAAGTAACATCTGTTTATAATTTTTTGCCAATAACGGTTGGTAGGCTGCTTCTTAAAACAATGTTTAAATGTTGGGTGCAATCGATAAGCAAATTTTTACCATACCCTTGAATGAACTAACTCATTGCAATTATGGAAGTGAAAGCAGACGTACCTAAAAAACATATGTGTAATTGATTTGAAAATGGATCATTTTTTGTGCCGCATGTATTTCGTAGCTTAGCCTTAAAATGTTCTAGGACCTAGTTGCTAAACAATTAATTTCAATAAAATTAATTAATTTATACATGTCATAGTGTAAAATATTTTAGGTATGTCATTATAGTTCTTGTCACAATGGAGAGTAGTTGATAGCTCCCCGTTGTTGCTTCTTTCAGGTCATCTCTACAGCCAAATATTGTCAAATGTCAAAAAGAAAAACTGTCCTTACAAGCTAGTAACTGACAGCTAGTAACTACAGTGGGGCAAAAACCACTTACTTTATCCATTTTGCTGAACCTTCAAAGGCCTGAGAAATAATTCAGTATCATCTGTGAGGTCAGAGATAAGTAACAGTCTCACCCACCAGGGTCAGCACGTCAACGAGATGTCATCTGTGACCAAATTCCTGAAGAGATAGTGGAAAATCAAGGTTACTATCGTAAATGATACGAAAAATTCACAAGTGATTTAGAGACTTAAACGTTCCAGTAACCATACTGATGGAAGTCAGTGTAGGCAACATAGTCCATAACTGTTCACTGGAAATAAGAACTATTTAAAAACAACTGCATCTTGTGTTGAGGCTATGGGCAAAACGGAAGTCTGAGTCAAAGGGTCGTGGACCAGTGAAGTTCTGTCATACTTTTTCTATGGTGGTGGGGACACATTTCTCATTATTACAGAGCAGAACGGTGATGAAGAACTTGCTATGAGCTTTTTGCTTCTAAGGCACGGTATAATAAACATTTATATATGAAACACTGTGACGTGACAGAATATCATGACAAAGTACTGATGGAGAAGCTAAATTAGAGGCAAAGGACCGTGAAAAAGCACATGAACTTTGTTTTTCAAATGTATGTGAGGTTATTAACCAGAAAACGTGTCTGACCTCAGAGGCCTGTCTATGGAAAACTTATAAAAGACACATTTTCTAATTTTTAAGAACTTATGAAGTGCATTTAGTAAAAAAAAACTGAGTATTGTTACCTGTGATAGAAAGGGTGTGAAGCGGCAATCTGCCTTGGTATTCAGGAAAGACCTTGATCTTGCTACTGCTGGTAAATATAGCTATTACTTGCATGATGATAAAGCATGCTTTTCTGAATGCCAGTGAAGTGACAAGGCCACCCACTACTGCATATAACAAGCAACAAAAAATTCACTACCTGATAGTTTGCAGATGTTCCTTTGTGTGGTAGTGCAAGAAGACAGAGTACCTTGTGTCATCCGTTGGTCAGGACATCTGTCATGCAGCAACCAGAAGAGAGTGGAAATTACCAAAGAATATTTAGATCTTATTAAATGTAGCGGACTATAAAGACTGAAATTGGAGCACCTGGTTTTTTCACAATATCATAATAACTGAGGACAAAATAAACAGAATTTTTACGTCTTTCGTCACCGTATCATACTTTGTCACTTTATATGGTCTCCGAAAAGAAAAGAAAATACATAAGCCTAATACACCTCCAAGACCAATCTTGGCATCATAATAATACTGCTAATTATAAGTCAGTGAAATATATGGTACTCTTTTGGAACCGCTCACTAAAAATTATCTTACTCTCAGCAATCCTTTAATGATGAAGTTTTTATTACAGGACGCTAATTTTAAAGATAGCTATTTTAAATGGTGAACCACTTTTTACTAATGTCCGGGGGAGAAACTATAGATATCATAAACTTTTTCCTGAACCAGATTCTGTTTTTAACATTTTCAAAAGTACGTTTTTCAAAACTTTTTTTAGAACTGGCAGTGTTTTATTATGGCAAGCCTTTTCAATAAACTGATGGTGTAGACATGGGCTCCCGTTTGGGTCCAACTTTTGCCAACATCTTCATGTGCCCGTTGGAAGAGCGCATGTTTAGATGAATGCCCACTCAGGTTCGCCCATTCTTTCTTGGTAGTTATATTGATAACACTTCGGGATCAATTCAACTCAGGTTCGCCCATCCCCTAATGGTAGTTATAACGTTGACACCTTCGCCTTATTTAATTAAGAATGATTGTGATATTGACTCATGTTTTAGCATATACTAAGAGTAAACATAATATCATTAGATTTACGGTAGAAAAGGAGATGAATAATCAATTGCCTTTCTTAGACGTTCTCGTTACTAGGGATAATTGTTCTTTTAAAATTTCTGGTTTTAGAAAGAAGACTTTTACTTCATAAAGGCAGGTTTTGGCTCTGAACGATAACCCGATTATCGTTCTACTCTGATTGTTGTTCAACGATTATCGCTAGACGATAATCGAGGGTGTACTATTTTGCTTCGAGCATCTGTATATGGGATATTAGACGAGACAGTAGCCCGTGAAGGTAACCTAGTATTGGAAGAAAATAGTAAGAATTTTAACCCAAAAAGTTATTTGGTTTTGGTATATGGGATGATTTTTTCTGTATTTGACCAGTTCACGAAAATCTCCAGGAATTCCTTATTAATCTCAATAATTTAGTCCCTTCTATAAATTTTACTATAGAGGAAGAAAGAAATTGTAATTTGGATTTTCTTGATGTTACTGTCCATAGAAATGATAGAAATCTTACATTGCCTCATTTGTTCATTATTACTCCAATCACCATCAAAATATTAAATTTTGTTTTTTCCGGGATGTTTTCTAAGGAATTTATGTGTTGTTGTAATTCATAGTTTATTAACGCTGAGATTAAAACTATTTTATTTACCTAAACACAAACTTGAATTTAGAATTCATAGCATCATAAAATAACCGTATGAAGAAAGGTTTGTAGAAATTCCTAGAATTTTAAAGGTTTTATAAATTTTATTTTCAGTAATATCAATGTTAAGAGTTTAGTATAAAAAATTCTAAAGATGTTCCCGGCTGCATAAATGAAATTCGTTGTAAAAAGTGTTATAAATATATTACGGACAAACCGGAAATCATTCTCACAACGAATCAAAGAACACTAATATTCTGTGAGATCTGGACACATATTGAATGCATGTTCATACATATGAGAGATTTAGATCATCCTATTAACTGGAGTCAAGCAAGAGCCTTAATCCCATGTAATGACACATTTAAAAGGAATAGCATAGGATCTTGTTTCATCAAGTCAAATCAATTGAAATTTTCTAAATTTAAGTCTAGGTTTACTTAAACTCGATGCCTTCATAATGAAAAAAGTTTTAGATAATTATATAAGCAACAAAATTAATATATTCAGTTTTTACATGTTTTGGACTATATGGATAAGTTGTAATTTCCATTCGGGTTAAATCTATGTTTAAGTTTGTGACCGTGTGATATCCAATAATCCTGTATTATTGTCTTTGATTATTACCCTTTTGACGATTAACTATCTGGTATTCTTGATTCTTTTGTTTACCTGCTAACTTTCTTTCCAACTCTATTTTATTCGTTCCTTGACAATGCCTTAGTAAAGACGAAAGCACTTGGATTTCTGCTTATCATATTTCTGTGGTATTTACTCATCTAATGAAGTCACGTGCATCTATGATTTTGTATACACACACTCTATATATATATATATATATATATATATATATATATATATATATATATATATATATATATATATATATATATATATATATATATATATATATATATGTATATATATATATATATATATAGTCACACACACAATAACATGTGGAACAGAAATAAAAATATCTGATTCACGTCAGGATTGAACCTGTCTTTCAACTGAAAGATGAGACTGCTGCAGGCTACACAAGTCATACAAGAAGCTGTAACCTAAGTACCACTGTACCTAAGCCTTTACCTGGGCAGGCTGACTGCCTTGCATACCAGTGAGCTTCCCCCAACTTCCCGTCATACTCAGTTCATTATAATTGTTTATTTCTAACCTTTCGTAACACATTGATTATATCATCAAGGAATATGTTAAATAATGAATAAAATTGCTCTAAACATTGATCTAAAAATCAATAGAATTCATAAAAACCAACAAGACACAAAAACAAGGCCAAGGACCGCTAACCAACCTTCAACCAAAAGGGCAGCAGATAGAATGCATAAATAAAAAGTTAACTCAGGGAGAGCTGTTTGGAGTAGGTCTGGGTATTTACCTTTGGAACCCATTGTTTGATAAATAATGATTCCAGAATAGGCAGTTCGTATACATTAGTTGGCTGGCCTATGATACAGAAATCGTTTCTTTCAATATATATTTTTACAAATTTTTTAGTAGTTTCTTATGCATAGAGTGTTTGGGATTGGAGAGCCTACAGCCCAGTTTGAAAACTGAATTGCCGATGAGAATCCAACTTATGTCCCATAGTTACACTTAAAGCAACTATATTTATATACCACCTTGGAGGACAAAAGCAATGCATTGAGCAATTTTCATCAAACTTGGTATATATATATATATATATATATGATATATATATATATATATATATATATATATCTATATCAACTTACTATCTGGAAAAGAATCCTGTGGGGGCAAGACATCGCTGGCACCAAAGGGGCTAAGAGTGGGTAGGGGTGACATGCAAAAATAACAGAAAACAAGCAGACGTTATTTTATAATCATAGTTTGCAGGTTGGCTGAGATGAATAATGACACTCCCAAAGCCCTGTATGTCCAATTTAGCCCTCAACAGGAAGCGTGGTGACAAGGGGTCGGAAGAAGGTGGAATGTAGAAATAACTGAAAACAACAGATATCAGTGTATAATCCATAGTTTTCAAAGTCAATGAGATGAATAGTGACATTCCTGATGCTTTTAAGTCCAAGTTCAGCCCTAATAGGAAGGTGGGTTGGGAAGGAGTGGGATAGGGTGACATGTAAAAATAATGCCCTTTATGTCCAAGTCAGACCTAATAGGAAGTAGGGTGAGAAGGGGTGGGAAGGGGGTGACATATAAACAAATAACTGAAATCGACTGATATTATTGCCTAACCAGAATTTTTCCAAAGTCGCTAAGAAGAATATTACACTCCCGATGCCGTTTAAGTCCAAGTTCAGCCCTGATAGGAAGGTGGGGAAAAAAGGCTGGGAAGGACAGACATTACTGTCTAATCGATATTTCCGAGGTCGCAGAGATAAAAAGTGACACTCCTAATACCCTATAAGTCCAATTTTTCCGCACTGAAAGGCTAAAGTATAAAATGTAAAAAAAAATGAAGGGGAATGTTATCGAAGCAAATATCTGAACAGAAAAGGGAGAGTAAGAGAGACAAAAAGAGTAAGAGGGATAAGAAGTGAGACAGAGTATCGAGGGATGTTGGGAGGAGAAGAGGGAAACAGTGAAAAGTTGGAGAGAGAGAGAGAGAGAGAGAGAGAGAGAGAGAGAGAGAGAGAGAGAGAGAGAGAGAGAGTTTATCGGTTGTCTTCAGTTTTCCCTAGCAGCATCAGGTTGGTCATCTAGTGATTATATAATACGAATATATGTTACTACATATGAAATTTACTACCTACGCAGTATTCTCTTGGACGAATAATTTAGTACAATATTATTAAATTTCATGCAATTGTTCGTCATTGGAATGTCTCACGATATCAAATTAATACTTCCCAACGGAAGCAGAGGAAAATATTTAACAAATTATCTTCCGTTCTGTAAACAGTAAAAAAAGCTGAACTCTCTTTCCAAATACCTTAATATTTACTTTTGGAGATTTCTTAGAGGCAATTTGAATTCTTTAAACACAAATTTACGGAAATTGTCTAGACACCTTTGCATGTACCTTGTTTGGTATAAAATAAAAATAGTAAAAGAATCATTCAATGTTAATACCAGATATCGTCGGAATTACTTGTTATTTCAAGGAGAATACTGAAGTTACAGCTATCTTGTTTCCATAGATCAACTTTGAAACTTTCGCCTTTTCTCCCTTACCTTCCTAAGCATTCAAAAACCAATCAGCTATATCTAACTCATTCCTTTTCAGTTATTCTTTTTTCCTTTTACATGGAAATACTAAGTATTTTCCTATTAGGAAACATTCTAGGACTCTTACTTTTCTCTTGTCAATCGAAGAGAGAGAGAGAGAGAGAGAGGAGAGAGAGAGAGAGAGAGAGAGAGAGAGAGAGAGAGAGAGATAACAATGTTATATACCCACAACATTTAAATGTCCATATATATATATATATATATATATATATATATATATATATATATATATATATATATATATATATATATATATATACATGAAGTGGAGGACACAAAGACTTGCTAAAAAGGGTCAATTTTTCCCGACGTTTCGTCCTGTCTTCATTACATGTTCGAGGGCTGTAAAAAATAGATAATATAAGTTACAAGAAGGCTATGAATTTGATTTAAAAGAAAAAAGTAGCACATGATTACACATTTAAAATATCAAGAGGAACACTAAAACCACAAAGCATAAATAATAGAATAAAAAAAATGCAAAAGTTTAACCAACCAGAGCTGGACCTCAACTTATTCAGCGATAAATGTCAAGACTGGAGAAAAAATAAAAATCTAAGAGAGGTACAGTGTGCAGCAGAGATTTGGCTGTTTCAATAAGGGGGCCAGTCGTTTGATCATTAATGATTCTAAAATTGTCAATTCAAGGCTGTGAAGCGTGCCCTGAAACTGAAAAGTCCTCATTTTCAAACAAAGTTTTACAATATTTTACAGTGATTTCTAATACTAGAAAACTGTGGGTTTGCAATTTTGCTGCTTGTCCTATAGCTTATTCCACGATGAGAGTCTATGCTTACCTTCAGGAACCTCCTGGTGGATCCAATATAAGTTCCTAAATTACATTTAGGAGACACGTCTCCAAACTTATTTTGGATATATTGCAAGAATATTTTTCGAAAAGTATCATCAAATAAAAATGGAAACTTCGCATAAAAATTCCATTTAGGAGCATTACAAATTGTAGGTTTGAGGGAGAAGTACTTGTCAAGAAGCAGGCCAGTTCAGACAGGAACCCGTTTTTCTTTAGAATATTTGCATGAAAAGAGGGTCTCATCTTGAATACAGAAACTAATTTTAGAGTTAAAAAAAACAGAAACTAAAAAAAATTGACCGTAAGACCGTAAACGTTCTTTTCCTAAAAATCGTGGTGTTAAAAATATTATTTTGTCTTAAAACAAAGACGTCTAAAAAAGGAAGCTGATTTTGATTTTCTATTTCCAGGGTAAACTTAACGTGGTATGTTGTAAATTTAGAAACTCAAGAAAGGAATCAGCATCATATTTATGTCTAAAAAGGGCAAAGGTATCATCAACTTACTTCTTTACAAAGAAAAGGGGGCGGCAGACTAAGGAACAATCATCTAAGAAGTGCTCCTCCAGGAAGCACATAAAAATGTTGGCAAAAGTAGGACCGAGAGGACTTCCCATCGCCATGCCATCAACCTGCTTGTGAAAATTACTTTTGAAAATAAAGGCTGTGTCCAGCACTGCCAAGCTTAAAAGCGTCTTAAAAAAACGTACGGTTAAAACCACTAACAACTATGTCGGGTTCGTGAAAAATCTTATTTAAAAAGATATTGATAGTTTCCTCCACGGATACATTAGTAAATAATGATTTTACAGCAAAGCTGGTCATGAACAGGTCTGAATATTGCAACAAAATCTTTTGTTTTAATTAACTAGAAATAATTTTTAAGCAAAATTATTTGTGGTTAATGGCTCAAGGAAGAGAACGAGTAATTTTGCCAATTTGTAATTGGGGGCATTGTATGATGCAAGAATTGGCCACAAAGGAACACCTTGTTTATGAATTTTCGGTAGCCCATAGAAGCCATAAGACAAGTCTGTGACAAAGAATTCATCGTAAGTTTCATTATTGATAATATTTTAACTTTTCAGGGTACTCGGGCAACGGTTAATTTTATCTTCCGTTTTCAAAATGTTGGCATAATCGGGAGATCCAATCATCTGAAACTTGGAGGTTCTTTAAGGCTGATTTTCATTTTCGTAATATAATCTACTTTATTCAATAAAACAACTAACTTACCTTCCTCCCCTGGTTTTGGTGATTATGAGATCTTTCTGTGACAGTTCCTGTAGAATTTTAAAATAGATCTTTTTATTTTTTTTAAAGGGGTCCATTGGGTCTTTAGTTTACTGAAAGTGTTATGTGACAGCTCAAATAAACTATTTTGGAGATCACCAAAGTAACTATGAAAAACGAAGGGATTTAAGCCTGTGAAAAATAGTTTCTCGGGACGGGAAAAAAAAACTTGTAATAGTTAGTTTTTTAAAGTTAGGCAGGCAACACACACCCACCAAACACACACAATGCATATATAATATATATATATATATATATATATATATATATATATATATATATATATATATATATATATATATATATATATATATATTAAAATCCACACATCAAAGGGTACTATAGATATATTTATTGCCAACGCGTTCTTGACCCATGGTCACATCATCAGGACATCTATATAAAAAGGAGCATCCGATCACATAATTAAAAGAAAACATACGTAAAGCATAAGAAAACTTAAAATGGAAACAAAGTTAAACTTAAATACTGAATCACACTTGAATATATTTACACATTAAAAACCAAGAAAGCTTAAGATGATCCCTACAAAACCAAACTCAATGAAAGAAAAAATAAAATAAAACAAACTTAAAAGGAAGAGCAAAGCGCACCTCTCAAAATGACAGAGACAAACACACTAAAAGAAGACACAAGAACAGAAAAGAAGGCTGATAAATATAAAAAAAAAACAACCCAGTTATGCTATGAACAAGGGAACAGCCGATGATTGGCAATTTAACGTAGGTACAATTCGTTTTATTTATAGACTTTCCAACAGAGGCAGTTCTCCGGGTTCCTTGGCTTGACCAATTATTTTAAAGTTGTCGTATTTTATCGATGTCTTACATGTAAATTATTCGTGACCTTTTAACCCATTTTTTTTCTCGGTCACGAAAAGCTGAATTATGGTCTCTTTCGCCCACCTTGAGTTTTTCTGTATATAAGTGATACCTCGCCCACGAGTGCTATTTTCCTTTATCTTTTCATGGTTTTAGGTGTTCGACGGCCCATCTGTTTTTCACTTATTATCTTGTTTTGCACATGTTGTAGGGACCTTATGGGCAATTATCCGAGATTGTGGCTGTGGTCAGCTCTTATGTCTTGGAAGGACCGGTTGACCTAGCGGCTTTACGTTGGCAGTGCTTTTGGAGTGAGAGGTCACGGCCATGAGTTATATACTGGACTCCCTGCTGCTTGCTATAATCTTTTTACCTTCAAGAGGTTACCTCATATTGGACCCTTGCAGCGGGTTACGATCCTGTGGATCATGGACTTGGTCTCCACTGCTTCTTCTGCTTACTCGCCTTACCTGCTGCGGTGTGATGTTGGAATTTCCGCGCCTGCCACTCCTGCCTGCTTGTGCTTCAGAGTCGTAAAATGGATTCTCTGAATTTTACATTTGCCGGAGGTGTATTTATGTAGTACTACCCTATTGACTTTGGAGTAAGCATGTTAGTGTGTGTTTTTTCTTTGTGCTTCTCTTCGTGCTCATATCAGCATCAATATGTATATATACGTATATATATTTGATTTTTTTATTTTCAATGGAAAGTATAAATATGTGCTTTTGGGGTTGTATTTGTATACTGCAAGAAAAGGTTTAAGGTTCTCTTCTTTCGATTTCCTCTCACTGTCGTGTCCCAGCATTAAGTACCAGTGAGAGATTAATTCTTACATCTCCCGAATTTCTTTCCCTTCTGCTTAAGGAGTGATTAAGAGTATTATTTGCGTACTATTATGGATTATTTGATTTAAAAAAGTTTTGTAATAAATTTGTTTGGATATTTTACCCTTATTATTTTATGAATAATAATAATAATAATAATAATAATAATAATAATAATAATAATAATAATAATAATAATAATAATAATAATAATAATAATAATAATAATAATAATAATAATAATAATGATAATAATAATAGTCAAAACTCAACGCCGGAAATATGATAAAAGCCATAAAACACATGGGCAGTGCCAGTAATCAGATACAGCGCAGGAATAGTGGAATGGACGAAGGCAGAACTCCGCAGCATAGATCAGAAAACCAGGAAACATATGACAATACAAACAAAGCACTACACCCAAGAGCAAATACGGACAGACGGACAGACTATACATAACACGAAAGGAAGGAGGAGAGGACTACTAAGTATAGAGGACTGCGTCAACATCGAAAACAGAGCACTGGGGCAATATCTGAAAACAGTGAAGACGAGTGGCTAAAGATTCCATGGGAAGAAGGACTAATAAAAGTAGACGAAGACCCAGAAATATACAGAGAAAGGAGGAAGACAGACAGAACAGAGGACTGGCACAACAAACCAATGCACGGACAATACATGAGACAGACTAAAGAATAGCCAGCGATGACAATTGGCAATGGCTACAGAGGGGAGAGCTAAAGAAGGAAACTGAAGGAATGATAACAGCGGCACAAGATCAGGCCCTAAGAACCAGATATGTTCAAAGAACGATAGACGGAAATAACATCTCGCCCATATGTAGGAAGTACAATACGAAAAATGAAACCATAAACCACATAGCAAGTGAATGCCTGGCACTTGCACAGAACCAGTACAAAAGAGGCATGATTCTGTGGCAAAAGCCCTCACTGGAGCCTGTGCAAAAAACACCAGCTACCTTGCAGTAATAAGTGGTACGAGCACCAACCTGAGGGAGTGATAGAAAACGATCAGGCAAAGATCCTCTGGGACTATGGTATCAGAACGGATAGGGTGATACGTGCAAACAGACCAGACGTGACGTTGATTGACAAAGTCAAGAGGAAAGTATCACTCATTGATGTCGCAATACCATGGGACACCAGAGTTGAAGAGAAATAGAGGGAAAAAATGGACAAGTATCAAGATCTGAAAATAGAAATAAGAAGGATATGGGATATGCCAGTGAAAATCGTACCCATAATCATAGGAGCACTAGGCACGATCCCAAGATCCCTGAAAAGGAATCTAGAAAAACTAGAGGCTGAAGTAGCTCCAGGATTCATGCAGAAGAGTATGATCCTATAAACGGCACACATAGTAAGAAAAGTGATGGACTCCTAAGGAGGCAGGATGCAACCCGGAACCCCACACTATAAATGCCACCCAGTCGAATTGGAGGACTGTGATAGAGCAAAAAAAAAATAAATCAATAAAGAAAAATAAATAAATAATAATAATAATAATAATAATAATAATAATAATAATAAGCATGAAGGACTGTGTTAACATCGAGAACAGAGTACTGGGGCAATATATGAAGACCAGTGAAGACGAGTGGCTCAAGAGTGCATGGGAAGAAGGACTGATAAAAGTAGACGAAGACCCAGAAATATACAGAGACAGGAGAAAGACAACAGAACAGATAAGGCATAATAAACCAATGCACGGACAAATACATGAGACAGACTAAAGAACTAGCCAGCGATGACAATTGGCAATGGCTACAGAGGGGAGAGCTAAAGAAGGAAACTGAAGGAATGATAACAGCGGCTCAAGATCAGGCCCTAAGAACCAGATATGTCAGAAGAACGATAGATGGAAATAACATCTCTCCCATATGTAGGAATTGCAATGCGAAAAATGAAGCCATAAACCACATAGCACCAGTACAAAAAGAGACATGATTCAGTAGCAAAAGCCCTCCACTGGAGCCTGTGCAAGAAACACAGCTACCTTGTAGTAATAAGTGGTATGAAAACCAACCTGAAGGAGTGATAGAAACGATCAGGCAAAGATCCTGTGGGACTATGGTATCAGAACAGATAGGGTGATACGTGCAAATAGACCAGACGTGGACGTTGATTGACAAATCAAGAAGAAGAAAGTATCACTCATAGATGTCGCATTTCCATGGGACATCAGAGTTGAAGAGAAAGAGAGAAAAAGAAAAAAAAATGATAAGTATCAAGACCTGAAAATAGAAATAGAAGGATATGGGATATGCCAGTGGAAATTGTACTCATAATCATAGGAACACTAGGCACGATCCCAAGATCCCTGAAAAGGAATCTGGAAAAACTAGAGGCTGACCTTACCTTACAGACCTTACATCTTGTTCGGGTTGCCCCAGGTCCCTCAGTGTGAGGCACCTCTAATGTCTACCAGAGAGTTGCTAGTACATCTTCCGGTATATTTTGCATCTTCCAATCTTGGATGGTCTGGATGCAGTTTAGATATTTGTCGAGCTTATTCTTAAACACATCTACGCTCACTCCTGATATATTCCTCAGATGAGCTGGCAACGCATTGAATAGACGCTGCATTATCGATGCTGGTGCGTAGTGGATTAATGTCCTGTGTGCTTTCCTTATTTTTCCTGGTATAGTTTGGGCACTATATTAATCTACCTCTGCTTGCTCTTTCTGATATTTTAGTTCCATGATATTTTCTGCTATTCCTTCTATCTGTTTTCCATGCCTGAATTATCATGTAGCGTTCTCTTCTCCTTTCTAGACTATATAATAATAAGAATTGTAGTCTTTCCCAGTATTCTAGGTCCTTAACTTCTTCTATTCTAGCTGATAAAGGACCTTTGTACACTCTCTATTTGTGCAATATCCTTTTGATAGTGTGGGTACCATATCATATTGCAATATTCAAGTGGACTACGAACATATGTTTTATAAAGCATAATCATGTGTTCAGCTTTTCTTGTTTTGAAGTGCGTAACAACATTCCCATTTTTGCTTTACATTTTGCCAACAGAGTTGCTATTTGATCATTGCATAACATGTTCCTATTCATCATCACACCAAGGTCTTTAACTGCTTCCTTATTTGTGATGGTCTCATTATAGGTCCCTTATATGCATATAGCTTTCTTTCTCTGTCTCCATAATTTATTGATTCAAATTTATCAGAGTTAAATACCATCCTATTTACCTCTGCCCAATCATATACTTTGTTAAGGTCTCTTTGTAGAGCGTTCCTATCTTCATCACAAGTAATTTCTCTACTTATTCTTGTGTCATCTGCGAAACTACTCACTACCGAATCCTTAACATTATTGTCTATGTCTTCAATCATAATAACAAACAGTATTGCAGCTAACACCGTACCTTGCGGCACACCGGATATTACCTTGGCTTCATCCGATTTCTCGTCGTTTGCAATAACTATCTGTTTTCTGTTGTGTAAAATTCTTTTAACCATCTTCCTACTTTATCCACGATATGGTGTTTTTCTAATTTTCTTCGCTAATATATTATGGTCTACTTTATCAAAAGCTTTTGCAAAGTCTAAATAAACCACATCTGTTTCATTTCCGCTTTTCATATTTTTGAATATGTTTTCACGGTGGACTAACAGTTGGGTTTGTGTACTTTTTCCGGGTACGAACATGTTGTCCTTTATTAAACAAATTATTTTTTGTTTTTTATTAAATGTTTCATAATATTTTTCTTCATTACCCTTCATACACTTTCATAATATGTGATGTTAGACTCACAGGCCTATAATTACTTGCCTCTAGTCTTGATCCACTTTTGAAAGTAGGGGTAATATATGCTAATTTGTCATCATATATCTTGCCTGTATCTACACTTTGTCTTAATAATATTGCAAGTGGCTTTGCGATAGAATGAATACCTTTCTTTAACAAAATAGCAGGAATTCCATCAGGCCCTGCAGCAGCTCCATTTTTAATTTCATTAATAGCCTGCACAATATCAGCTTCATTAATATCTATGTCAGCTAAATATTCACTATTTTCATCCCTTACTTCTATATCATTATCTTCATTATCTATTCTAGGGTGAATTCTCTCTTATATCGTTCTGCCAGTATGTTGCAAATTTCCTTTTTTTCATTCGTAATCTCCCTTCAATTCTCAGAGGCCTATTTCTATCTTCTTTTATTCATCTTCTTCGCATATGAGTATAATAGTTTTTGGGTTTTGCTTGATATTTAATAGGGTTTTTTTCTTCCAAGTCCCGTTTTCATTTTCTTTTGATTGTATAATCTTTTGTTCTGCATTTTCTATCTTACTTTTTAGTTCTATAACTTTCCATGCATTTTTTTCTTTTGCAAGACCTTTTTCCACTTTCTGATTTTCTGGAACAAGATCCTTCTGTCTCTTGGTATGCATGAATGATGTTTACTTTTCTTCTTCGGTATATATTTATCCACTATTATCTCCATATTTTATAATATCTCCGTATTTACCCTTATGTCATCACTTACGAAAATGTTATCCCAATCTTTGTTTAATTCTTCATTAATTTCTGACCATTTTATATTTTTACTGTAGAAGTTGTATTTTCCATATCCTTCCCACTTTTTCATTTCTTGCTTATCTCTATTTTCACGTTGCTTTGGAATGAACTGTTAATTCTATGACATTATGGTCTGAAATACTCGCATTATAAACTATTATTTTCTTTAACATAATTCATCTCGTTCACAAATACTAGGTCTAAAGTATTTTCCTTTCTTGGTTGGCAGGTGATTTATTTGTTGAATGTTGTATTCTAGTAGCATATCTAATAGCTTTTCAAATTGCCTCTTATCTTCTGCACTACTATTACTCTCTTTTTTTATATGTATAAGTACAACAAACCACAATCTCCTATTCGTTCTTTCCATTCTACGAAAGGAAAGTTGAAGTCACCAGATAGGAGAATAGTCCAGTCCTTGTGATTTCTACATATATCATCCAATTTTTCAATTATTAAGTCAAACTCTTTAGTATTAGGAGGTCTATATATTACTATGTTCATCAATTTTTCAGATTCAAATTCTACCGCTATTAGTTCACATTCTGAGTTACTATATTTCTCATATATTTTTCCTTGTTTTTTGTCTTTCCCATATATTGCGGTTCCCCCTTGATTCCTATTTTTTCTATCTGATCTATAGTTTGAACCCTTTTATTTGATCATCATTCCCAGTCTCTTGGGAATACCAGGTTTCACTTATATTCATTATATCTATTTTTCTTTTCATTTTTTGGGTTAGTTCTTCTAAGTACTCTATTTTTCTTTTTGAGTTACTCGTAACTAAACCCTGCGCATTCATCACTATGATGGTTTGCGTGTTTTCTCCTTCATTTAATACTGGTAGTAATAAGGATTTTCCCATGTCTCTTTCCTGTTCTGGTTATGTTGTTCTTTTTTTCATTTCCAGAAATTCTGACATTAAAATCCAACTTTTCCATAATATTTGATTTTCCTTCATCATAATTATTAATTTGTGTCTGAATCTGCAATTTTCTCCGTTTCTGCAATATCCTCTTGCATAATAAATACAGTTATTATCTCTTGAGTAGAATTTCGGAGCTGATGCTTTGAAATTTTTTGCTGACACCTCTGCATATCTCATTGGTGGTTTGCTTTTCTCTTTTACCTGATATTCTTGATTTTCTCTCTTTATTTGTTTCTTTCTTATTTTGGATTTTATTACTTGGTTGGTTATTTATTTGATTATGATTCATGGCTACAGGGTGCATATATTTGCATTTTTTGTCGACTTACATCCACCCCTTTTCCTTCTTTTAGGTTTTTACATATTTTTGGTTTTGGATGCAGATCTCTGCAATCATCCCCATATCCATCTAAGTATGCACATTTACCATATATTTCATAGTTTTGACATATCTTAGGATGTTTGTAGTAACATCTTTCTCAAATCTGCAATTCCCTCTTATCAAAAGGTTGCAGATTTTGTCTTTCTTGTCTATTTTTTCCTCTTTCCCGTCCCATTGTATAGATCTGGGTAGAGCCTCTTCGGATTTGCTTTTCTGTTGTCATATCGTAATTTATTTCTTCGTAGGTATGCTGCTTTATTGCCTCATATGTAGTATCAATGAGTATCTCTGCATCCATACTTTTATCTTGTTCTTTGTTTTTCCTTATTTTTTTCTGTCATTTCATTTTGTTACTTCTCTTCCGTTTTCCTCTCTTCTTTTTCCTTCTTCTTCTTCTCTTCTTTTTTCTTCTTCTTCATCCTCACTATTTGTACATTCAATCTGATTTAATAACATTGTCTATCCATGATAGACATGTTTGAACAAAAAAATTCTTGTATCTTTTCTCAAATCTTGTATACCTCGCACACTGTGGGATGGGTCGAATGTTGCATGCAGCACATTTTCTTTGATT
>NC_061092.1:68444928-68472428 GCF_015104395.2 Macrobrachium nipponense
TCCTCTCTATCTATAAGGGGACGGAACCGCGGACTCAGATGGAAGCCACACTAGCTGACCTGCTTAAATCAACTGGTGACCCTTTTGGTCTTCAAAGGAGACTCGTGGATTTAATCCCGATGTGAGGAACCTTCACTTTTATTGTTATTACAATTTTCAGAAAGTCAGTATTATACAAGTTCCGCTGTTCACTTAGTGTTCACTTAGAGGGGCGTGGATTTTTTTTTCTCTCCAGTTTATTCTCAGCATGATAAAGAATATCTTCTATGTATACATCTCAGAGATACGAACTATTCATCAGTTCAAGTAACATGAGTCATTCAATGTAAAGATTTTAGCCGATATTTTTTCCTACGAGCTTTACCCGTATTTTTTCTAGAATTCCTATTTGTGTGTATGTGTGTGTGTGTGTGTGTGTGTGTGTGTTTTAGCATGTGGAATGTTTTCCGTAATAAAGCTTGCTCAGCAAGACCAAGGCCACGCTTGGCTTGATACGGTGATGCCCATAATATCCATCCAATAATATCTGTTCGTGATGAAAATCAAGTATATTTTCTGTGCTGCAAAGGCATGGTACTTTTCAGCATTTGCTTGATTGAACTTCTTGTAGCTTTATTATTGTCTGAAGAAATACGCTTTCTTAGTATAATGGATATATGTATACTGGCCCTCGTCATCCGAATACTGGAGAACAAAAAAAAAAAAAAGAGGGAAATTTGAAGGAAAAGGCAGGTAAAAGATTTTAATTCCTTTTCGAATCAGGGAGACAAACAAATACAAAAGAGAACATTTCGTTGCAGAGACAGATGTCCCAAAAGAAGCTGAGAGAAAAAAGATGCACGACTCAATATTTTCCAGTTTTCCAGTAAACGAATCGACTAGTAGCTACAATAAAAAGTTTGGACAACAGAACGAACAAAAAATATTAGAGAAAATTCTTGATTTCTATCGATAAAAGTATTTTTATGGCCTTTTCCTGTTATTCTTTTAAAAAATAACTCGGACCACGCGTCAGTGAATATAATTTCGACCTAACGTATACCGAGTTGAATTAAATGAAGGCTTTTAAAGTAACAGAGCTTTGCATATATATATATATATATATATATATATATATATATATATATATATATATATATATATATATATATATATATATATATGTATATATATATATATACATATATATATATATATATATATATATATATATATATATATATATATATGTGTGTGTGTGTGTGTGTGTATGTGTGTGTGTGTGTGTGTGTGTGTGTTTATAGTCAATGATTATATTCACGGTATTTCTTATATGCTTGCAAATATAAAGAAAAAAATTACACCAGTATTATAATTCCATATACCTTGGAGACCTTTCACCCAAAAGCGTCTACACTGACCAAACTTCGCACTAACCCTTTGTGGGATGATACAGATGTGCCGGAGACTTATCCAATCACTAATCAAGAGAAATAGGCATTAATCTAAACTCTCATCTACATGTACACACATCAAGTTAATGCCAAACTATCATGATTATATACTGATACGTATTTCAAACTCAGATACCGAATGGAAGTGGTGTTATTTTTATGAATATTTTGAATTTTTTCCACTTATATTCATATGTAATAATAGAACCTAGCTTTCCATTTACCGATTTCCACAAACTCTTTCTTGATGTCGCTTGACCTCTTTTTTGTGTATTTATGAGGGCCACGATATACCTTTGAAGAGGGTAAATTAATTCTGTTTCCTCGATGTTCCAAAATCAGTTTCATCTTATTGATTCAGCCTCTTCCTCCCTAAAAGCGTTTTTAAGTTTCAGGAACTCTGGTGAATTGGATGTACTTCTATGAAGCCAATTATACTTTTCTTAGGAGAGTTCTCAGGTTTGCTTGGAACTTAACCTTTCTTGCATGGCTTCCTTCCAAATATACTTTTCTTGTTAAAAATATTGAATCAAAGGCCTTTCGTCTTTCATGGGGCCAGGTCTTACTTCCATCTTGAATTAATTCTAAATCCATCTTGAGTTCCATTAAGGTGCTCATTCTATATGCATTGCGTTCACCTTGCCATGGAGAAGGTCATGACTGCGTAGCAGGCCTGGTCGACTCATCGTGATAAATATTCAGTCAATACTGGGTACAACTTGCAAACAGGGAAGTCACTGGTTCGTTTAATCACTTTTGCAAGTTTCTAGTAATGTGGTATTACCAACTGATTCTAGTAAGGAGAAACAGCTATCTTTCTTCTTTCTTTCTTTCTTCTTTCTTTCTTCAAGGATACATACCGTCTCGTTTTTGTAAGCCTTCCCGTTCTAAAACAACGGAATCATTGTATTATGAATCTATTCACAGAACCAATGATTCGACTGGACCAATCGCATCAGTTGACCCAGCTGTGAGTGGCTCCAGCATCAACTTGGAGTGAAGATTAAGGTATGTGGCTAATAGCCTCATCCATAAAGATTTGCTGAAAACTAGATGATCCTACACTTCTGACACAAGCCCTTCCAAAGGGAAAAATTGGCGTTGTTAGAAAAAGTGTATTCATGCAGACATGTACTCATGTATGTATGTATGTATGTATATATACATGTATTATGATATAGATATAAATCAATATGTGAGTATCCCATTCTATCCCATTGTGCTACTGTGATGCAGCTCTTTGGAGTGTATATAAAAACCACTGCGACCCAGAGCATTAAAGTGTGAGGGAACCTGATTAAAGTGATATTTATACAAAATTTTTTCTTAGGTTGAAGTGGCCGTTATAAGTTCAATACATACATACCATGTATGTATGAATTGTAATTCCACATTATATTATTATTATTGTTATTATTATTATTATTATTATTATTATTATTATTATTATTCTTATTCTTATTATTATTATTATTATTATTATTATTATTATTATTATTATTATTATTACTTTTTTATTTAGAAAAATAATAATGGAAAATAAAGCAAACAAATATATTACTAAAGTAAACATTTGTAAACCAAACGAGTCCCGAAAAGCTGAATATTATGGGATGAAGAAACTCATTCTCTAACAAGACACAAATACTATCCTCATTCACCTAGATAATATCACTCCTTAAGCAGAAGAGAAAGAAATTAGGGAGATGTAAGAATTAATCTCTCACTGGTACGTAAATAATGCTGGGACACGACAGTGAGAGGAAATAGAATGAAGAGAACCTTAACCTATTCTTGCAGTTTATACAAAATACCCCAAAACAAATATTTGCTCTTTCCATTGAAGATTAAAAAATAAAAATTCCGATATAAATAGCATATTGATGCTGACGTGGAGCACTGAAGTAATAAGACTATCCAAGTGCACCGAGAAAATGCATATACTTAGCAATGTAAAATTCAGGGAATCCATTTTTTACGACTGAAGCACAAGCAGGCAGGAGTGGCAGACACGAAGCTCCAACATTACACCGCAGCAGGTAAGGCGAGTAAAGCAGGGGAAGCAGTAAAGGAGCCACAGGATCGTAACCCCGCTGCACGGTTCCAATATGAGGTAATCCTCTGAAGGTAAAAAGGTCACAGCAAGCATTAAGGAGTCCAATATCAAAATCAAGCCTTAGGTCAATCTGCCCTTCCAGTATAAAGAAGCCGACCACATATCAAATATTATAATGCCTATAGGGTCCCTACAAAATGTGCGAAACGAGATAAGAAGTGAGGGACAGAGGGGCCGTCGAACGACCAAAGCATGAAAAGATAAAGGAAAAAAAATGCGCTCTTTGTTCGTGGTGGAGGAAAATGACCACTATACAGCTCATCATGACCAAGCAAAACAAATAAAACACAGTTAAAGGTCAGGAATAATTTATATGTAATTTTTAATATACATATATATATATATATATATATATATATATATATATATTATATATATATATATATATTTATATATATTACTTTAAGCAATTTTAACCAAACTTGGTATGCATACTACATACCATCTGGAAATGAACAATGTGGGGTTAAGACATTACTGGAACCCAAGGGAGTTGGAGTGTGGGAAGGGGATAAATGTAAAAATTAAGAAATCAACTGATATTATTGTCAAGTCCATAGTTTTCAAGGTGCTGAAATTAAATAGTGACACTTCCGATGCATTTAAATCAAGTTCTACCCTGAAAGGAAGGGGTAGGGGGGAGAAGTGGTTGAAAGGTGGTGACCTCTAAGAATAACCAAAAGGTTGACAGATATTAGTGTTTAATCCTAGTTATTGAGGTCATCAGAGGAACAGTGGCTCTCGATGCCTTAATGTCGAAGTTCAGTATTGATAGGAATGAGTGGTGCGAAGGGGGGGGGAAGCGGATGGGACATAAAAAATAACCTAAAGCGAAGATATTGGTGACTAATCCATAGCTTTTTTAAGGTTGCTGAGAAGTATGGTGACACTCCAAATGTCCTTTATGTCCAAGTTCAGCACCAAGAGAGAGTGGGTGAGGAGGGAAAGGAAAGGAGTAACCTGTAAAAAATAAATTTAAAAAATGACAGATTGTATTGTCTATGCCATAGATTTCAAGGCCGCTGTGATGAATAGTGCCACTCATGATGCCCTTAAGACCAGTTCTGCCTGACAAAGATGGGTATAAGGAGTTGGGGGGAAGGGGTGATAAGTAAGAATAGCCTAAAAGACAGATATGGGTCTAATCCATAGTTTTTGGGGTTTTTGGTTTAGAAGAATAGTGACGCTCCCAATGCCATTAAATCAAATTGTCCGCCCAATAGAGAAGGGGGTGAGAAGGGAGTGGGAGGGACGTGACTTAATAATAGGAAATGACAGATATTAGTGTCTAATGCTAGTTTTTGATGTTGCTGAGAGAATAGGGATTCTTCAATACCCTTCAAGTCCAATTTCACCCTATGAAGTGGGTGTGAGAAGTGGTGGAAGGAGGGGACATTAAAATAACTGATACACCAGATATTAGTGATTAATCTATTATTTTTGAAGTTGCTGCGATAATAGTGCCACATTGAAGCCCTTAAACTCCCAGGTTCAGCCCCAATGGAGGGGGGAGTGAGAGAAGCAACATTTCAACAAGAAGAGCGAGAGAGTTTTATTGGTTGCATTATATATATATAATAAATATAAATATATATATATATATATATATATATATATATATATTATATATATATATATGTGTGTGTGTGTATAGGTATATATATGTATATATATATATATATATATATATATATCTATATATATATATATATATATATCTATAATATATAAGGGATGGTGTGTGTGTGTGTGTGTATGTATATATATGTATATATATATATGATATATATATATATACTTATAAATATATATATATATATATATATATATATATATATTTATATATATATATATATGGTGTGTGTGTGTGTGTATAAATATAATATGTGTATATATATATATATAATATATATATATAATATATATATATATCTACTATATATATATATATATATATATATATATATATATATCTATATATATATATTTATATATTTGTGTGTGCGTATATATATGTATATATATATATATATATATATATATATATATATATATATATATCTTTATATATTTGTGTGCGTATATATATGTTATATAGATATATATATATATATATATATATATATATATATATAATATATATATATATATATATATATATATATATATATATACTTACGTATGGTAGCCTTGAGAACCCAAATACGTAAAGGAAAACTATTAGAGGGAAAATAAGGCGAGTAAAGTGCTTCTAACTTACCTAAAAAGGATTGAGGTTGGTATCTTTACTCTGAGAGGGTATCCATTAAAACCAGCTAATTAATCTACATTATTTATTTACAAGAGGCCGTTGAATGGCCTGGGAAAAAGAAATGGCAACTTGTCCGCACGTGGACCAATCCTATCACTCACAATAGGGAAAAGCGACCATAATCTGATTAACGTCATGCTTGTTTCCAAAATTACTCATAGTTACCTTACGTTAAAAAAAGCACTTGTGAGCGATGAGACATGACACGTGACTCGGCAAAGATCTGGAATGTTCCCAGATTAGACACACAATAAAATACAGACTTCTGCACAAAGTTACAGTTATCACTTTATCTAACACCCACTGGGGGGAGAAACTCTAGCGTTTAAATGAAATATTCAATTTAAGACTAAGCTTGAACAGGTCACAGGGGTGGCACGTGCCCCCGATGATGACAAAGGAAGTCAATAGAGAGTGACAAAAAGGAAAAAGGAGTTTTGAAATGGAATTAGCAAGAGTCGTCTTGGAGAAACAGGGCTGGTTGGGATTTTGCCACTTTCTAGACGTACCTTTGATCCTTTGGGCTTGACCTGGGGTCGTGGATGTATGAAGGGGGTCCAACCAGCGTGCCAAGAACAAAGGGCTGATTTCCAGTCAAAGGAGTGGGCACATTCTGTCCTTCGGAGTAGCTGTCTTGGGACTGAGAGCGAGGCTGGGTGTTTTAGGGATGGCCGAGCTGTGCCCTAACAGCCTCGGCAATTGTTTGAAAGATGCGAAAAAACAAAACCAGCAAAATTTGGAGGGGAAAAGAGGTCTTAGGCTAGAATCCCTAAAAGCCCCACATCGAGGGCCTATCTAATTCTGTGACTGCCTTCTTACTCTAGCTCGAGCCTAGGTTAATGGCTTATTTTCTTCCCCGCTCCTAAACGAAAATGCCTTTTCTGGCATTGCGTTCTCCCTACTACAGGCAGCTGATTTGGAGAAAATGGCTGCGGCTTCTAGCAATTTACTAATTTAACTAAAGGTGGGTAGGGACGAGGGGTGCAATAAACGTAATAATATATAATATAATATATATATATATTATATATTATATAGTAAGATATATAGATATATATAGATATATATATATAATATATAGGATACAGTTATGATAGGTAGAGGATATATAATATATATAGATATATATATATTGAGATATAAGGTAGATATATAGATATAGATATATATATATATAATAGAGATAGATATATATATATATATATAGATGATATAGAGTATATTATATATATATAGCTATAATTATATAGGATATAGTATAGATAGATAGAAGATATATAAAATATATATTATATAGATAGGATAGATTATTATATATAGAGTAGAGATATTATATATATATATATATAGAGATAGAGGAGTTATTTTATAGATAGGATAGAGATAGTATAGAGATAGTATAAATATATATATATATAGAGATATATATATATATATATAGATAGGAGTAGAGATGAGAGAGATATAGATATATATATAGAGATTATATATATATATATATATATATATATAAAGTATATATATATTAGATATATATATAGAGATATAGATATATATATATATATATATATATATATAATATATATATATATATATATATATTATATAGATAGAGAGAGACTATAGATATATATATATAGATATATATATATATATATATATATATTATATATAGGATATATATATATAGATATATATTATATATATAGTCTAGTATATAGATATATAATATAGATATATATATATATATATATATATATATCTATTATATATATATATATATATACAATATATATATATATATATATATATATATGATATATATATAGATTGTATATATATATATATATATATATATATATATATATATATATATATATATATATATATATATATATAAGATCGATTAGTATATACTATATAAATATATCTAGATAATATGATATATATAATATATATGATATTCTAGATCTATATATAGATATCCCTCATATATAGATATATACATATATAAGATATAGTATATAGATATATATAGCTATATATATTATCTATATATAATATATATATATATATAATATATATAGATATATATATACTATATATATAATATATATATATATATATATATATATATATATATATATATATATATATATATATATATATATCAGAGGTAGGTGACAGCCATAGGACACTTCAAGCACGATGGTGGACCATGGAAATGTACTTAACTAGCATAATCTTCCTCAAATGTGAACTGCTAACCAACCGTAAAGAAAAACGGCAGAAGAACAGACTACATAGACAAAAAGTTAACTCGGCAGGCAGCTGTGTGAAGGAGATCTGGGTATTTAACTGGGGAACCTGTTGTTTAATAAATAATGATTCCTGGATCAAGCAGTATGTATGCATTAGTTGTTTGACCCATAATACAGAAATAATTTCTCTCAATATATGTTTTATAATTTTTGAGTGGTTTTCTTATGATAGAATGTTGGGACTGAGAGCCTACAGCCAAAATGAAACTTCATCACCAATGAGAGTCTATTCTGACCCTCAGTAACCTCTTCGTGGATCCAGCATATGTCCCAGAGTTACACTTAGGACAAGTATACTTATATCCACGATGGAGGTCAAAAGCAATAAAATTAGAAAAGAACTTCTTTTATCTTCCATTTATTCTACTAGAAGACTCAATTTGTTCAGAGCCATTTTCTTGCAACAGTAGGTTACTTTCAAGGAATACTCTCTCGGCTAAAATCGCATAGAAACAGACGCTCTAAGCAAAATAGTACAACCATCGGTTATTGTCCAGTCAATCATCGTGATGTCGCACCGAGCAAAACCTACCTTTTATAAGTAAAGTCTTCGTTTTTCATTCGAATAAAGGCTTCGGGTTTCCACTGTTTCTCTAGATAGATGAAGGGCTTTAAGCTGGTTTGCATATTCTTAAATGCGTTTATCCTGCGTTGTTTCACCAAATATATTTCTAAAATATTGTTTCTCTCTCTCTCTCTCTCTTCTCTCTCTCTCTCTCTCTCCTCTCTCTCTCTCTCTCTCTCTCCTACCCAACGGGAAATTGTATTTCTTTAATTGTTACTGCAATGTAAGGATATTTCTAATAATAATAATAATAAGTAATAATAATAATAATAATAATAATAATAATAATAATAATAATATAATACTAATAATAATAATTATTATTATTATTATTATTATTATTATTATTATTATTATTATTATTATTATTATTATTATTATTATTATTATTATATTATATTATTATTATTATTATTATTATTATTATTATTATTATTAATGATAATATACAGGAAAGAAATTAAGAAATTATGTAAACAAGAGACATTTACAGTCCGACTGCCTTCAATAAAGAATTTGAGAAAGGATCGAAAGACCCCATTGTTTTAGAAGCCCTAGATCTTGTCCTGTAGAATTTACAGAATGACGTGCACACACTCACACACACAATACATACACACACACACACACACACACACACACACACACACACACACACACCATATATATATATATATATATATATATATATATATATATATATATATATATATATATATATATATATATAATAACTCCCGCTTGTCCCACTTAGTATAATGGTATAAGACAGTTTGTATGTCTTTTCTTCCTTGACTGTTGTTCGTAAGCATTGTTGTTCTACTTTTCCTTCTCGTCTGAGTGATATCTAATAGAGTTGGTTCTTCTTTAGAATAAGGGAGATGACTCAAGCGGATGGAGTATAACTTTAACAACTTACCTTATTTCTTAGCTCCATCACTGGAGTATAGAGATGGTTTGGTCGGAGGACCGCTCCGTTGAGTAACCTGAAGTGAACTAAAATATAGGAGCATCGCGTCGATAGCGGAACACTAGCTATCTCAGCGATTGATCATAATTAGAACAAAATGAACACGTAGCCCTGCGCCTCGGAAGTCATGCGCTTCCCGCTTCCGCTATTCACCCATAGCGGAAGCGCATAGCGGAAGCGCATGCGCTTTCGCTAGGCGCTTCCGCCATGCGCTTCCGCTATGAGCCTTCCGTAATGGGTGAGGTCAACCGCTTCCCATGGAAGGTGTTGGCTTTGTTTTACAAACTCAGAAAATGATTCGACATGCAGACGCAAACCAGGCTACTGCAAGCATTGCACAGCATAATCTAGTTTCATGTCTTGTTTATGATTACGCGTGACACTCTAATTCGCCAATGACCCTTTAGGTCGTGGGTTTATATAGATATGGAATTTATCTGTATAAATAATGTATCATTACATTAGGCTCGGACAGCTACCATTCAAGCATTGAACATTAAAAATTACGTTAAACCTGGTTTTTAGGAGTGTGACCGTATATATATTTAGTCATAGCCATAAACAAGTGATTAAGAAAAATATGCATAAAAGTATATGTAAAAAAAAAAAAAATACATACCTAATGGACATATTCATAAATAAAGAAAATGCATGGAAAATACAGATCCATGTTTGCTATATATGGTATAATATTAGTAAATGATTATGAGGTACCAAAAAATAAAAGGTTAACATGTATACATGAGTGATTATAGTAATAGGTAACCCGATTAAGAATAGTTGTTACCCGTGGAGATACATAATTTATACATGATCATGGATAACTGTTTAAGAATATTTGTTACTCTTTGTAAGGATATTAAGATAACATATGACTGTGCACAAGGTATAGATTCTGGTACGTACACGCACCAACATTTTAATATATAGGGCTTCAATATTTATTAGGTTCCCGAAAGATACTTTTATGTTTTTAATATATAGGGCTTTCTAATATTTTATTAGGTGCCCGAAAGATACTTTTAACTGTTCATGTATTTTTAAAAAAATAATAATGCAAAGGCTTGGAGTTTCTTGTCCTACATATTGCCAGCGTACAGACCGCTTTTCACACACAACACAATTCCAGACAATTTCCTCCAAGTCAAGTGAAATAGCCAATTTCAAATGGCTCTAAACATAAATGCCTTCAATGTGATAGGAGTGTTGTCTGGACGTGGCAGAACGTTCCTCTGAAGATCCGTCTGTGTTCGCCTCAACCTACGCCAAGCAAAGATGTTAACGGCGATAAAAATCATCACCGTAACGCAAAACACGGCTAGCGACAGGTAGAAACGAAGATTTTCTCTTTCCTGCATAAGTCAGTGATGTGTGGTCCATCTCAGCTAGTTGCGTTAAAACGATGAGCCACCTTCACGTTGTATGGGAGAGGTAGTGATGGGATAACAGTAGTGGTCCACGTGAAGTTCGCAAAGTATGGCCCGTTCACGGATGATAGTGTTAACCCCTCGGACCGTGTAGTTCGTGGACGTCCCGGTACAACCGTCAGCTGCTACAAAGACCTGGGAATGGGCTGTGGACCCGTCCAGACATGCCACCTCAAAGCCTGCCTTGTCGTATCACATCCACGAGCCGTTGTTCAGTCTGTAATTGAACTTATTTATCGTCGAAAGGATAAAGTTTTTTTCAGACAACCTTCGTGTGTATGGAGAAAGAACCGTTTAGCACTATACCTAAATCGCATGAATCCATTGACATAGAATGGAATTCAATGGAGTCAGCTGTACAAACTTTATTATTCATGGCTTCTGACAGTGAGTGAATTTCGTTAAGTCTTTAATGACTGTATATGATTCCCTATCAGAGGAAATTAATACGTGTCCGTCAAATTGGATATGGACTTGAGTTATTCGTCATGAAAGTTGGGAACGGTGCGATTTTGTATGCTTGCCAGGCATCAGAAGAATCAAAGGGAATTGTGATCATGATCCTGTAATTTTCAACGCTTACTGATATTAAACTATAATAAAATTCTATCTTATGGGCGTCTAATAAAGGAACATAACCTAGTTTCTCCCGTCCGTTCTCCAAAGTTAAAGTCAGATCTTTAATAGGCAAAAGATGTGGGGATAAAAACACCCCTTGTTGCTAGCATAATAGCTTCTCATAGTCCTTTGATTTCTCAATAAAATGTGAAATTTTGGTACGGATATGATCTATTTTCGAACTATAATAAGCTAACGTAGCCAGCAAGTGTTGCACTTCCATAATCTGATCGATATTACTAGAATGTTCGTTCACCAAACTCATTATTTGATTGATTTAGGATAACTGGTTACGCAGTTCTGACAAAACTAATTCGTTTTCATGTTGCAAAAACTCAATTCTCTTATTCTGATCATTAATTTTAAGACGATTTGAAATTCCTAAGCCTAAACTTGCAACAGATCCAAAGATGTTTAATGCAGCAAAGATAAACGGGTTGCGTCGTTCGAGGTTATTGTGCCGCACAGTCCACATCAGCAGATCTCGAGCCAGAGCTTCTGCCTCGGCGGTTTTATTTTGCAAGTCGTATGATAACATTTCCGCGACGCTTAGTGTTTGTGCTAGCGAACTCTCTGGGTTAGCAGGAAAATGACGTTGGTGCATTTCATTCAACGAAACAGCAAACCTCAACAGGTCACTCTTTAGGTTAATGACGTCATCCTCCGGAGAAAGATCGCCTGCATGTCTATTTCTATAACTATATTGCTTGCGGTAATGAAAAGTCTTCTGTTCTTTCTACAATGGTGCCATGAGTGAAATCTATATTTTTGGATTTTAGCGCTCTTCCCATACGATAAAGATGTCTGAACGAACAATATCACCCCTAACAATAACAGATTCATTTTGGAAACCTGCAATGAGTAAAATATATGTAATTACTCATGTTAAAGAAAATTTTTTACATACAAATATTATATATATATATATATATATATATATATATATATATATATATATATATATATATATAATATATATATATATATATATATATATATATATATATAAGTTATTATACAAGTTTCATAGATACAAAAATTTCCCTCATTCTTCCTTCTACCCTTCTTTTAATTTCTGATGTGCGCCAATGGAACGATTCTCATATCAGTGGGTTGGGATATGTTTTAAACTCTAAATCTATTGGCCGTTAATATTTCTAAAATGTTAAACGGGCCTTCAAACTTAGGTGTCAGTTTGTAATTGAGTATGTATACCTTATCGCCCACGGTATATGTTTTAGTTGACTTAGCTATTTTATCATGATTTTTTTCATTATGATTTGTGATTCTTCTAGATTCTTACGAAGTATGTTATAATGACTTATGCTTGCATCCATAACATCCTTTAGAGGATTTGATAAATTGGTTGTAGGCGTTAATACATGGAAAGGCGTTCTAGCTGGGATACAGTACAGTGCCTCGTGCGGCGACATTTTAATAGATACATGATATGAGTGATTAAGAGTGCTTAGTACTGCAGGTATGGCAATATCCCAGTTTGGGGTCCATTCCCCCTAATGTAACTCTTAATATGTTTAAAACCTTACGATTCGCTCTTTCCACTAGCCCCGTTAGACTCTGGGTGGTAGATCATGTATTGATTTTCTTTTATGCAAAGGATTCACACAATGAGTTAAGGAAAATGATTATTGAACTCTCCGCCCGAGTCAGAGATTATCACGTGTGGATTCATGTTTACAAATGTAGCACTCGTAAAACTTCCTAGCGCACTCGACCGCGGTTTTAGTTTTAAGCGCTATCAGTTCGGTATATCGAGTCAAGGCATCTATGATTTACTATGAGGTGCTTATTTCCTCTGTCTGACTCGTAAAACCCTGTTAATAAATCTAAGTGTACTCTTTCAAAGGGTTGATTGGGCATGGGGATAAGCCCCTAGGCTGACAGGTGTCTTCGTGCGCCCTTTGTTTTCCTGACAAGTGCGACCATTAGCTATGTGCTTTTTATATCTGTAAGCATCGTATGCCAATAAAATAAGGAGTTGGCTTTCTGTGACATGATGAGAAACCCGGGTGGCCATGCAATGGATTTGCATGCAACCAATTTAAGACAGTGGTATAAGTGAGATTGGTACCACTACCTTTGGTCGTTATTCACCTGTGGCATGTTGCGGATTTTCCTCGTCACGGATCCTACACGGATATTATCCTTGATTATATCTCTGCTGCTTATGCTTTATATATTCCTTTTCCTTAGGATTTCCGTTTAAAAGCGTTTATGATTTTTTCTATTTGCGGATCTTTTTCTTGTTCTGTCTGTAATAGTTCAGCACTCCAGCCCAGATCTTCCTGTTCAGATATAGTTTTAACAATAGGCATGGATGTTGATATATCTATTAATTCAGCTAATGGCTCCGTACAAGATGACGCGGGGTTGCGTGATAATGCGTCAGCAATGATATTTGCTTTCCCAGTAAATACCCAGATCCTCGCGCCAAAGTCTTGGATGATCATATGCCACCGAGTTCATTCGGGGCTGTGACTAAAGCCTTTAAAGAAGTTGGTTAGGGGCTTATGATCAGTGAGAACCTTGACAGGATAACCGTATATTATGAACTTTAAATGCACTAGTGAATTAACAATAGCGAGCCCTTCCTTGTCTATTACTGCATATTTACTTTCGGAAGTCTCAGTTTACGTGAATAAAAAGCTATAGGGAAAAACTGTTTGTCATATTGTTGAAGCATACCCCACCTACTCCTAGGTCTGAGGCGTCTGTTGCAATAAAGAATTCCTTACCGAAGTCAGGAAATTTAAGATAGAGAACTACACAGTTCATCTTCAAGGTATCAAACGCCTGTTGATGTTTTTCAGACCATATGAAATCTACGCCCTTCTTTATAAGATCGGTTTAAGGGAGGGGGCGGCTATGATATAGTAGTTGCGTATAAAACGCCTATAATAGCCACTACACCCCAGAATTGCTGTATTCCCTTGACGTTAGTAGGTATCGGAAAGTTCGGATAGCCGATACCTTATCGTGGACTACTTTAAGACCTTGACTAGACACCGTGAAACCTAAATAGACTAGTTCTGTTTTGAAAAATTCACACTTACTTATCTTTACCCTTAGGTTATGCTGTCTTAGTCTTTGTAGCAGCTAGCTCTAATTTACGTAGATGTTCTTCTAAGGTATTAGAAAAGATTACAAGGTCGTCCATATAGGCATGTAAGATATCCCCTAACAAGTCTCCAAACACTATGTTGATCATTCAAGTAAATGTTATGGGAAGCAGCACAACGTAAACCAAAAGGCATATGCAAAAATTCATAATGGCCCCTGGCTGTGCTGAGGCATGTATGGGATACTCTCTTCCTCTAATGGTATATGGTGGAAGCCTTTAAGTAAGTCCAAACTGGTAAAAATATTTGTTTTGGCCTAGTAAAGATAAAATATCGTCCGTGCATGGCACTGGGAATCGATCAGGGATCGTTCCTCATTTAAGCGACGGAAGTCTACGCAGATACGCCAAGTTCGATCTTTTTTCGGTATGACTATTAATGGAAAATTATAAGGGCTGTTCGATTTCCTAATGACTCCTTCTTCTAGCATTTTTACCTACTTCATCATTTATCTCATTCTGGAATTTCATAGGGAGCCTGTACGAAGGTACATAGATAACTTTCTGCTTGTCACCTTTTACCTGGTGTTCTATGACATCCATTTTTCCTAAGGTATCCCTCAGTAGTGGAGAAAACATCATGATATTCAGTTTAAAAGAACAAGAAATTTCTGCTGAATTTCCTCTTCTTGAAAGTCTTTACTGATTTTATTTTTTATAGATTGCAAAAGGGATTCATCCGCAACTGATTGAGCGTGATTGATCACAGCGACGGTAAGAATGCGATGTTTATAAACTTCCACATCCAAGAATATGTTGATTTTTGTGAATTACTAAAGTGGTATTCAAATGATTACAGACTTCAATGTTACATTGTTGTTGTGAGCCGACTGTATAAATGGCTTGTGTGACGGACAATCCATGAGGTTTCAGAGTGTCGGAAAGGATTAACATTTCAGATCCCGGCAAGGTTTTCTTTACATGCACTAATATATTCGAAGTTACGTTCGGCTCGAGAGTTTGCGTCCAAGCTGATATTACGGGTGAGCGAGAATTCGTTGTGGGTCGCATGGATTATTTGTTGATTCATGAGACAAGTGATTGGTTCTTCAACGTACCTGACTGTTCTATTTGTTGTCTCCTTTTTGTCCAAAACTGAAGAAGACTTATAGAATTTTCCTTTGATATACACGCCGTGTTTGGCAGGGCTAAGGTAATGTACATACCATCATTCCGGCACAAGAGGCGAAGCGATGTGTTGACTCGCTATTTTTCTTCTTATCACATGGATGTATTGATGTGGTGGTGTAATTCTGTCTTGGAGGAGTGTGCGGATGGAGTCCGGGAATGGGTCTGAAGTCGATGTCCATCGTGTGAATCTGAATATTTTGGGAAAAACTTGTACTTGTAGGCATTCTTGAAGAAAACATTTTTGGTTCTCCTCTTGTGTAAACCATTCAAAGTCGTTCATGCCGTCAGGAGGAAGAACCAGAAACTGGTAAACGAAACAACATTAAACAAGAACTGCAGCAACAAAGGGCTCGAGAAAACCTATGGCATCACTGGAGTAATTAGGAAAATCATTTCTTTCTAGTTGCTCTGTGTCATTCATCTTCTGTGTCTACTCTCTCTTGATGGTAGTATTTTCTCCGTGACAGAGAGAGAGAGAGAGTTTTGACACAATTAGAATTAGCTCCGTTTGATATGAAGTGAAGTCAGAAAGAAGAGGTTGCCCGTAAGTCGAATGATTATTAATATTCCTAAGAAATTCAACAATTGTAATAATTCCACAATTATATAAGTAACAGCATTGATATTCAAAAGATAGATACAGACTTTAGGTTTGTATCTAAACATAACATTAGAGGAATATCTGAAAAACTTGTGTTGGAGACAAAGTTATTTTTCCTAAGAAATGAGAAAGACGAGAAAAACGGAGTTTCCGTGACCCACCCAAAGACAACCCATTATTAGCAAGGGTAGACCTTAAAGGGTGGGAATCCCTTGAAAAAAAAAAGGTTTACTTTATGTTTATTGAGTTGTTTGTGGGGTTGCCTAGCGTCACGACACTAGGCGGCATCAGAGAGCCTTTGCTCTCTGATGCCTACGTTTTGGGAGATTTCAAAATAATATTGTATAATATAAATAACCATAATAATTAAAAATTATGATATTAAAAATATTCTTCAGAAACTCATCTCCTACACGAGAACTAATTTGGGTAATAGTTTTTTAACAACTCGGATTAGAGATAATTATGCTAATTTATGGGAACTGTTCAACAATTATATTTTCCCTACTTTAATTAGTAAGAAGTGTTATTTATGCTTCAAATAAAACTGAACATCCTTTTTAATATACCACTAATTGATTTTAAAATTATATCCAAAGACTACTTTAACCCACTGTCTATAGGAAAATCGGATGAATGAGAAAGATTTTCTCACGGAGTTCTGGAGTCATTGCAAGTCTCTCTGGCAACATGATGACGTCAATGAGGCTTCAAGAATCCTTAAATGTATATGATTATCGATATGGATATATTTGGTTCTTAAGAATCCTCTAAAATGATTTTACATTTATTATAATATCCGGTCTGAAAGAAAGGTTTGTATATTAAACAAAAACCAAATGAACAGTTACAGAGTTACTGAATTGTCATAAATATTGCATTAAAATGATTTCTGACTCTGTAACATTTGGTGTCCGTAGAGTCTTTTTCAACTCATAAGTGTGGTGGTTCAAAACCCCATCTTATCAATCCCCGAATTAGGACTACCTCTCGGTTTGGGGTTCCAAGACGGATAAGTTCCTTACGTACCTCGACAATCTAGGAGTTTAAACTCCTTATCTGTCATATTCTTTTCAGCTTAATCCTTACTGTGTGTAGCAATTATTAATAAGGTTTATCAAGCGGCGATTTTTCTCCGCGATAGAGAGAGAGTTTTGACACAATTGGAATTAGCTCAGTTTGATGGGAAGTGAAGTCCGAACGATGAAGTTTCCCGTAAGTCGTATTATTATTATTTTTCCTAAGAAATTCGCAACATCTTAATAATTCAACAATTATATAAGTAACTTCATTGATATTCAAACCTAGGTAAAGACTTTTGGGTTTCTAATTTTCAGCGTAAGCATTAAAGAATCTCAAAAATTGTGTTGGAGACATAAAGTGATTTTTCCTGGAGATAAAAGAAAGACGAGAAAAGTGGTTACCGTGACCCACTCTAAGACAACCCATGTCCCACCCATCATTAGGAAGGTAGACCTTACAAGTTGGTAATCCCTTCGTTGCTGCTATAATAATTAGTAGCTGAAATGTTGTTAGCTAATGAACATTCGAAGACTCAGGAGATTTAAAACTGAAAATTACAAAATCCTGAATATTATTGAATTGATGATAACTCGAACCACCACGGATACGGGAGATCAATCTATAATGATAAATGTACCCAATAAGTGTGAGAACATTCGCACACACGTATATATATATATATATATATATATATATATATATATATATATATATATATATATATATATATATCAGGTATTAACGTAATTGTCATTAATTTTGTTTTAGTCTCAGCCTTGTGATTTACTTTAATTGTTGATTTATTTAAGGTTAAGTTTGGTTTTTTCTTGTAACAAGGCTGTGTTGCTAAAGACGTTTAGTGGCCTACTCCCCGGCATTGGTATGTGTAAAAAGTTCACTCCTAACTCCATCTATTGTTTCTTTTGGTGTTGGTGAGAGCTGCCATGGACTCTGGAGTGTTGACTGGCAGTTTCATCTCCTGATTTTACTGTGTTTCGTCCTTGGAGACAAAAGTTTTCTTCGGAGGATAAGGTTCCTCTTCTAGTTAGTACGGGTCTGACTTGCATGCCTCCCACACTAAGCTGCTTGATTACTTGGATTACCTGGATTACCTTTTGTGCTGTGGGCTCAGTTCCTGTGCCACCCACGGCGTTCTGAGCTATTGTAGCCTACCCTAGGCTAGTGTTTGAGTGAGGTGTGACTTCCTGCGGACTCAGGACGACGCAGAGGAATTATTCCCGGCCGAGTGGACGCAGGAAGGGCACCTCTGCATCCTCCAGGACTTTTCCGTCTTCGCCTGTGCGGCAGTTGTGGGGGCATTGTGGCCCGAGGAGGAACGTAGGGAGTCTGCGAACAGGTAATATCCTTTTGGTATTTATTTCAGGGTGGCACTATTAGTTGTATACCCCTGTTGCTACCTGTGCTCCAGAACTCCTCCGATAGCGGTGACCTGATGTGTGACGCCGTACCTGGTGGCTTGCTGTAAGACAGTGTCAGAGTTCCCCCCGGGCTATGACCCTCAGCCTAGCACCTTTGGACGCCAACAAGTGTGGGTGTAACCCTTTGTTCCCTCTATAAACTGTGAGGAGTTTTTCTGTGGTTTTCATTATTTTTGAAGTTCTCATATAGAGAACATTTTATTTGCCCCTATCCTAGGGTGTTAATGTTAAGTTTTAGCTTTATAATATTAGGTAGGAATTTAAGTGTTTTCTTTCTGTATGTCTACTCCTTCCTTCCTAACCTTATTTAGTTATAGGTAGGTTATTTGGGCCCTTTATTTACTCCTTACGTTATTTTTGTACTGTCTTAGGGATGCAGTTTTAGAGTTTAGGTTATCTTACTGGATTTATTTTAAGGACTGCGTATTAGTCCTGTAGTCACAAGGCTGACGGTTGTTAATTTCTATTGCTTTGTGTGTAATAAATATTGTTAAGTTTTCTCTCGTGTTTTCGTCTCCATTGACCTTTATTTATTGGACACTGTATTACTGCCCTCTCTTTCCTGGTGCTTTAATGAACTTGCACACGGCCCCACAAGGTCGTAATAATTGGCGACCGTGACAGGACTGAGAGCTCAGGGTGTTCAGTAATTGGGTCTGTGGAGCGGCACTCGAGTAGGAGCTTCAGTATTTGTTACCTTTTTGGGTAGTGTTGCCTTCCCCCCCGAATTATTTAATTTTGCATGATGGAGGAATTTACTTTTGATCCGGCAGAGTTTTTGGGGTCGGCTGATTGTTTGAAGCATCTGCCGGTTTTGAGTAAGAAACTTTTAATAAGAGTGTGCACTGGTGTTGGGTATTGTGGTGAAGTCTTCGGACTCAAAGAAGGAAGTTTTGTCCTTAATCAGGAGTAAGGTTAGTCAGGACATGGCTGACGCAGAGCATTTGGTTAGCGATAGGGAGGATGATTTAGGAAGAATGTTAGTGAAGGGAGTGTGGATATGGATAGAGACAATGTGAGTGTGGCAGCTGGTCTAACCTTATTTGAAGATCCTCCTCATATCGGTACCCTGTATGAAGGTCCTGCAAATTTTCCCGAAGGTCCCCTTAAAGGTAGTGGGAATTTATCTAATAATCCTTTTTTGCCTCTTAATTCTGTATCAGTGGAACCTGTCCCCCTTTCTAATGTTTTGGTGAATCTAAGGAAGACAGAGAATTTAAGTTAATATGTAAACGCATAGAGTTGCGTAAAATTGAGTTTGAGGAAAACGAGAGGGCTAGCGTCATGAGAGGGAGATGGTAAACTTAAATTGGAAATGGCTAGGCTACAGAGAGCAAATATGGCTAGCTCACCAAAGGTAGAGGTTAAGGAGAAATTTAATTTAGGTGCGGCACTTAAATTAGTGCCTATGTTTGATGAGAAGAACGTCCCAGAGTTCTTCAAGGCGTTTGAGCGTGTGGCTACCCGATTGTCTTGGCCCACAGAGATGGACAGTTCTTATCCAGTGTAGGTTGATTGGCAAGGCAATTCGGGTATATAATGCCTTGGAGGAGGGAGTAGCTCGGGACTATCAAAAAGTTAAGAGCTTGGTTTTGAAAGCGTATGACCTGGTTCCTGAGGCCTATCGCCTCAGGTTTCGTAATTACACTAAACACCCTGCACAGTCCTTCGTTGAGTTTGCCCGCATCAAGGAGGAACAGTTCGATGACTGGTTAAAGAGTCGGCAGGTCGTCACTTTCGCTGCGTTACGCGAACTTCTGCTCCTTGAAGAATTTAAGAAAGCCTGTAGCAGGGAGTTGAGGTACACCTAGAGGAGGTGAAGGCTACTAAAGTGAGTAGTGCCGCTCAGTTAGCGGATGAGTATGTGTTGAATCATCGGTCTGGTAGTGGAAATTTCAAGTATGAAATGTTGAGTAACCCTTCGCCTCGCGCCCCCAGTGGTGGTAGGAGAGGAGAAGCCTCTTTGTCGATTCCCCATACCCTACCCCTAAAAATAATGTTAACCCTAATTTTTGTTTCAGGTGGTAGGGATAGAGTAGAGTCAAGGAGGGTCTCCTCCCCTAGAGTTTTTGTTAATAGGGGTTACCCATAATGCAGGTACTACCAGGTCAAATAATAATGAAATAGAGGTCAGGTCGTCGAGGAACTTGCTATTGGTGCAACAAACCAGGGCATTTCCAAAGCCAATGCAATGCTCGTCGATATTACCTGGAACGTAATGGTCAAAGTCCTGTGGCTGTAATTCCTGATAGGTCTAATGTAAATAGTAGTGCTGTAGACAGATCTGTTGTAGACAGTAGTAGTGTAGGTAGTAAGGTCAAAGATGTTCCTAATGCTCAATTGTGACTCGAGTTTGATAAATATGTATGGCCTGGAAAGTTGATTTATGATAACTGTGTTGTCCAGGTTAAGTTTCTTAGGGACACCGGTTCTGCCCGGTCATTGATTTTGAAGACTTCTTTAAATGGTGGTACTAAATATACTGGCAATTTTGTAGTATTGGGAGGTTTCCCAGATTCAGTTGTGTCTGCTCCTTTGGTTAACGTCCACTTGTCTTTTCCAGATATGATCAAATAACTGAGTTGGCTGTGGTGGATAGTCTGCTATCCCTGGAATTGATGGTATCCTGGGGAATGACATGCTGGATGGGGAAGGTCGGGAGCTGTTCCCTATATTGTCCGTTAATGCCAGTCCTGTGGCTGTAACTACTCGTTCCGCAGCAAGAGCTGCTAATCTACTTGATAATGATGATGACTTAATGTTAAGTAGTGTTGAGTTAGATGTAGAAAGGCCCGGGTCAGTAGAGAGTAGTGGAAGTAATGTAGTTAGTCCTTTTAACTTTGATTGTGATAGAGCTGCTTTTATTAAAGCTCAGAAAGAGGAATTTAATTTTGATTTGGGTGATGTCGAGGATCTAACTAAGCCTAGGTTTGGTATTGTAAAAGATCTTTTATATAGGTTTAGTCGTCCCGCCACTGATTGATGTAAATAAAAATTGGTCGTGTTGAACAGATCATAGGTGCCGTTTCAGTTCAGAAATCTGTGTTGGAATTAGCTCACACAAATTTCTTTTCAGGTCATTTGGGCATGTCAAAAACTTTCCACAGTTTGGCTAGATATTTCTGGTGGCCTGGAATGAAAAATGAGTGTAAGCAGTTTATCAGAGAATGTGAGACTTGTCAGGTTATGGGTAAACCTAATCAGGGGATCCCTAAAGCCCCGTTGCATCCCATACCTGCCATAGGTGAACCATTTTCTGAATTAGTAATTGATGTGTAGGTCCCTTACCTAAGACTAAAACTGGTTATGTATATTTACTAACTATCATGGATAGAGCCTCTCGTTTTCCTGAAGCTATACCTATGAGGCGTATTACTTCAAAGTTTGTTTTTGAAAAGTTAATTGATTTCTTTTCCAGATATGGTCTCCCTCGTGTAATTCAGACAGACTGTGGGACGAATTTCACGAGTAAGGTATTTAGGGGCAAATGTGCTGAACTGGCCATTCAGCACATTACCAGCGTACCTTATCATCCGGAGAGTCAAGGTGTGGTGGAAAGGTTTCATCAAACCCTCAAGTCTGTACTTAAGAAACTTTGTTATGATTCTGATAGCGAATGGGACAAAGTCCTCCCTTTTGCCCTCTTTGCTATTAGAAATCACCATAACTCTTCTACAGTGTAGCTCCTTTCGAGTGGTATTTGGGCACAAAGTTCGAGGACCATTAGAAATTATGTTTGAGATGCTAAAATTCAGCCGGAAGGGGGAAGTAAAAGTTGGAGGGTTGGTGGAAGACTTAAGGTCTAGGATGTTGAATGCCTGGAAGTTTGCCAGGGAGAATTTGGAACAGTCTCAATCCCGAATGAAGGAAAATTTTGATAAAAAGGTTAAGGTTCGTTCATTTGAAACCGGGGAATTAGTATTAGTGTTGAGTATGGATCCGGACAGTTTTTTTCTCGAGCCGAGGTATAAGGGTCCTTGGAATGTTCTGAGGAAGTTGTCTGATGTTAACTATGAAATTGAGGCTCCAGGTTCAGCCGTAAATGCAGAATATTTCATATTAATCGTTTAAAGCCTTATGTGGGTAATGTGGTGATCCTTTAGCGATAGTGTATGAACCAGGTGTCGTTTGGTAGTTGATGTACCTCCAGAGGAGTCCGATGACTTAGTGTGTCAGGTTCCTTCGGATGCATTAGGGGAAAATATGCAAAATTTAGAACTGTTGAAAAGTAGTTTAGGACATTTAAATTTTAATCAAAGAAAAGAAGTGCTTAATTTAATCTATTCTTTTTTCAGAACTTTTTCAGGATGCCCCAGGAAGAACCCAGGTTTTGAGCCATGATGTTGATGTGGGTGGTGCTTCCCCTGTAAAGCAGAGTCCTTACCGGCTGAACCCTGTAAAATTGGATTTGGTCAGTAAGGAGATCAACTACATGTTTGAAGCATGACCTTATTCAGCCATCAGTGAGTCCCTGGAGTTCTCCCATAGTACTGGTAAAGAAGGCGGATGGTAAGTTCCGCATGTGTGTGGATTATCGGAAGGTTAATACCCACACCAAAGATGATTCTTTTCCATTACCCCGTATTGATGACTGTCTGGATCGGATCGGGTCTGCCAAGTTTATTACCAAATTGGATCTGTTAAAAGGGTACTGGCAGGTTCCATTGTCCGATCGTGCTCGTGAGATATCTGCATTTGTTACTCCTTTCGGACTTTACGAATGTAAGGTTATGCCCTTTGGCATGAAGAATGCTGCATGCACTTTCAGAGATTAATGAATAGGGTCATTTGTGGTCTGGAAGGAACAGAATTTATATTGATGATTTGGTTGTTTATAGTGATGACTGGAATACCCATATGGTAAGGCTTCGTAAGGTTTTTGAAGCTCTAAGGGGTGCTGGACTTGTAGTTAATTTGGCCAAGTGTGAAGTAGGCAGGCCAAGGTTTGTTATTTAGGTCACGAGGTTGGTTTGGGTCAGGTGGCTCCAAAACAAGCTAACCTCGAGGCATTATAAGTTTGAAAAGACCTGGTAATGTTAGAGAGGTAAGAAGAGTGCTGGGCATGACTGGGTATTACAGACGGTTCGTCCGTAATTACTCTGATCTTGCTCAGCCTCTTACTAGTTTTATTAGAAAAAGGAAAGAATTCTCATGGTCTGATCGGTGTGAAAAAGCTTTTAAACCAACTTAAATCAATATTGGTAACTAATCCTATTTTAACTTCCCCAGATTTTCATAAGCCATTTATCATCGCCGTGGATGCTAGTGACGTTGGTATAGGAGGTGTTCTTTTCCAAAGGAAGGAAAGCGGTGAAGTTCATCCGGTATCTTACTTCAGCAAGAAGTTGCTGGCAGCTGAAAGGCGGTACTCAACCATTGAAAAAGAAGCTCTTTCCTTGGTTCGATCTTTGACTCACTTTAAACCTTAGTAACAAATTTTTCTTTTCCCGTGGAAATCTGGACGGATCACAACCCGCTGGTGTTCATCGAACGGATGAAAGGAGCCAACCAACCCAAGGATTTGCGATGGGCGCGTTTTTCTACAAGAATTTAATTTGGTTATTAAGCACGTGAAAGGCTCGGAAAATAAGATTCCTGATGCCCTTTCCAGGACTACTAAGTATGTTTTGCCTACCCCTCCTCATGCGCTGCCCTGCTCGTTTCTCAAATTTGGTGGTATGAAAAAATTATTCGGTGTAGTATAATTTTGTTTGTTCTTGTGCGTTTCCTATGTAGGTTAAGTTTAATAAGTTATCCTTTTGAAACATAACTTAGTCTTGTAGGCGACTACGCCAGTTGCTTGTGAGTTCTGTATATGATTGGTATTTTTGATCTCGTATGGATTCTGTCCTGTTAGTAGTTTTTTTTTTTATAAGGGTGTTATACTAAGACATCTGGAGTGGTGCTGTGTGTGTGGGGTAGGCTAAGGTGTGTATCTGAACTTTATTTAGGTTTAGCTAGATAGGTTTGTTTCTTAGTCTTTAAGGTTTTCTTTGCTGAGGTGTTTTTGCCCATGTTGGTTTGGGTTGTATATGTAAGATGTATATATATTTGGTTTGTATATTATGTTTCAGATTAAACTGTCTTTCTGTTTTCAGGTTTTTGTCATTTTGTTATGTACTCTTTGAGTCTAATTAATAAATAGTCTTTAATGTGCTCTTTTTACATGTTCTTCCATTTTATATATATATATAAAAAAAAAAAATTTTTTTTGCTTTGTTCAAAAAATTTTTTTTCCTTCGGGGAGGAAGGTATCAGGTATTAACGTAATTGTCATTAATTTTGTTTTAGTCTCAGCCTTGTGATTTACTTTAATTGTTGATTTATTTAAGGTTAAGTTTGGTTTTTCTTGTAACAAGGCTGTGTTGCTAAAGACGTTTAGTGGCCTACTCCCCGGCATTGGTATGTGTAAAAAGTTCACTCCTAACTCCATCTATTGTTTCTTTGTTTCTTTTTGGTGTTGGTGAGAGCTGCCATGGCTCTGGAGTGTTGACTGGCAGTTTCATCTCCTGATTTTACTGTGTTCGTCCTTGGAGACAAAGTTTTTCTTCGGAGGATAAGGTTCCTCTTCTAGTTAGTACGGGTCTGACTTGCATGCCTCCCACACATAAGCTGCTTGGATTACTTGGATTACCTGGATTACCTTTTGTGCTGTGGGCTCAGTTCCTGTGCCACCCACGGCGTTCTGAGCTATTGTAGCCTACCCTAGGCTAGTGTTTGAGTGAGGTGTGGACTTCCTGCGGACTCAGGACGACGCAGAGGAATTATTCCCGGCCGAGTGGACGCAGGAAGGGCACCTCTGCATCCTCCAGGACGTTTTCTTCGCCTGTGCGGCAGTTGTGGGGGCATTGTGGCCCGAGGAGGAACGTAGGGAGTCTGCGAACAGGTAATATCCTTTTGGTATTTATTTCAGGGTGGCACTATTAGTTGTATACCCCTGTTGCTACCTGTGCTCCAGAACTCCCTCCGATAGCGGTGACCTGATGTGTGACGCCGTACCTGGTGGCTTGCTGTAAGACAGTGTCAGAGTTCCCCCAGTGCTATGACCCTCAGCCTAGCACCTTTGGACGCCAACAAGTGTGGGTGTAACCCTTTTGTTCCCTCTATAAACTGTGAGGAGTTTTTTTTCTGTGGTTTTCATTATTTTTGAAGTTCTCATATAGAGAACATTTATTTGCCCCTATCCTAGGGTGTTAATGTTAAGTTTAGCTTTATAATATTAGGTAGGAATTTAAGTGTTTTCTTTCTGTATGTCTACTCCTTCCTTCCTAACCTTATTTAGTTATAGGTAGGTTATTTGGGCCCTTTATTTACTCCTTACGTTATTTTTGTACTGTCTTAGGGATGCAGTTTTAGAGTTTAGGTTATCTTACTGGATTTATTTTAAGGACTGCGTATTAGTCCTGTAGTCACAAGGCTGACGGTTGTTAATTTCTATTGCTTTGTGTGTAATAAATATTGTTAAGTTTTCTCTCGTGTTTTTCGTCTCCATTGGCCTTTATTTATTGGACACTGTATTACTGCCCTCTCTTTCCTGGTGCTTAAGAACTTGCACCACGGCCCCACAAGGGTCGTAATAATATTATATATATATATATTATATATATATATATATATATATATATATATATATATATATATATTATGAGGTTTTAGTCTTCCTTTTCACGAAGATAGATATATGAGTTTGTAGTCCACAGAAAAAAAAAAGCTGAAATTCCTTTTAGCTCAAGAGTTTCGGCCTCCACTAGCCCTTATCGAGAGCTAAAAGGGATTTCAGCTTCTTTTTTTTCTGTGGACTACAAAACTCATATATCTTCGTGAAAAGGAAGACTAAACCTCAAATATATATTTATATATATAATATATATATATATATATATATATATATATATATATATATATATATATATATATATATTTATATATATATATAATATATCTATCTATATATATCATATATCATATATATATATATATATATATATATATATAGATATATATACCTTACGGTCAGGAGAAGACTTCGTGGCAAGACAAACAAACCACGCTAACAACTACCGAACAGTCCTAATTTAATAGCCTACTTGTTTTAAAATACTCTTCGTTTAAATTTCATCAGGTTTCTATTAAGTTTCTTTTTCACTAAATCTTTGCAAAAAACAATATCCTTAGAGCCTGTCCAGTTAATACCATGATTACTATTATTCATGTCTACACATGTATATATATATATATATATATATATATATATATATATATATATATATATATATATATATATATATATATATATATATATATATATATATATAACACGAAAAACCTACTTGCACTGCGTATTATAATAAAAATTTCAAAGATATTCCTCACCTACTTAAGATTTTTGGAGCCATGTCAAATAAT
>NC_061092.1:68477428-68484928 GCF_015104395.2 Macrobrachium nipponense
TTTAATTTATTTGTATTTTGCTTATTTTATTTACTTTTTATTTTATTTATTTATTTTTAATTTATTTATTTTTTGTTTTATTCATTTTATTTTTTTACTTTTTATTTTTATTTTATTAATTGGTTTTATTTTTATTTTTACGTTATTTATTATTATTTTTATTTATTTATTTATTTTTATTTCTTTTTCTTAATTTTTATTCATGTTTTTATTTTTTATTTATTTAATTTTTTTAGTTTGTAAAATTTTTATTAATTTTTATTTCATGTTTTTATTTATTTATTTATTTTTAGTTATCTCATTTTTTTATTTTTATTTATTTATTTATTCTTTTTATTTATTTCTTTCTTTTTATTTTTATTTACTTTAATTTTTAATTTCTTTATCTTTATTTATTTTTTTATTTTTTATTTTATTTCTTTATTTTAATTTTAATTTTCCTTTTATTTTTATTTAATTTTTTTTTTATTTATTTTTTTTTTATTTTCATATATTTTTTATATTTATTTTACGTTATTTAATTTTTATTTATCTATTTATTTGTATTTTTATTTATTTATTTTTATTCATTTATTTTATTTTGATTTATTTATTTTATATATTTATATTTAAGATTTTTTTTTTTAATTTATCTATTTTATTTTAATTTTCATTTATTTATTTTCTATTCAATTAATTTATTTTTCATTTAGTTTCTTTATTTTGAATTTAATTTGATTTTTATTTATTTGAAAACTATTTTTTATTTATTCATTTATTTTATTTTCATATTTTTATTTATTTATTTATTTATTTATTATTTTTATTTTTGAATTATTTATTTACTGTTATTTATTTATTTTCATTTATTTATTTATTTTTTTTAATTTATTTATATCCTTACTTATTTTATTTATTTTTAGTTATTTTATTTTTATTTTTTCATTTATTTATTTATTTTCATTTACTTATTTATTTTTATTTATTTACTTACTTTTATTTATTTATTTATTCACTTCTTTTATTTATTTATTTATTTTTTTTTTTTTATTATTTATTTGTTTATATTTTTATTTTTATTTTTATTTATTCATTTATATTTATTTATTTATTTATTTTTTTATTTGATTATTGATTTTTATTTACCCTTAAACGCCGAACGAGGTAAAAAAAAAATTGTCTCCCGTGTGCCAGAGGTGTTTCGGAGTGAGCGTGGAAGCGGAAAAAATATTTTTGTCAAAAACTCACAGCGCGCTTAGTTTTGAAGATTAAGAGTTTATTTTTTTGGCTCCTTTTTTTTGTCATTGGCTGAAGTTTAGTATACAACCATCAGAAATGAAAAAAAAATTATCATTATCATATAATAAATAATGCGATATTATGATAGCGCAAAAACGAAATTTCCTATATAATTGTATTCAAATCGCGCTGTGCGCAAAACGGTTAAAGGTAACAAGTTATTTTTTTTTCGTTGTAATGTACACTAAATTGCGATCATTTTGGTATATAACACATTGTAAAAACGATAAAAGGAACACAGTGAAAATATTATCACAAATAATGCATGAATTCGTAACGCGCAGACGTAAACAATATTTTTTTTTTTTTTTAAAAATTCACCATAAATCTAAATATTGTTCTAGAGACTTCCAATTTCTTTCAAAATTAAGACAAATGATTGAATATTACTATACTTTAAGAGTAGTAGCTTACAATTGCAGTTTTCGACCATATCTGACGAGTTAAAGTTGACCGAATGTCTAATTTTATATATATATAATATATATATATATATATATATATATATATATCTATATATATATATATATTATATATATATATATATAGATATATATATATATATATATATATATATATATATTATATATATATATATATATCATATATATATATATATATATATATATATATATATTATTTCGGAAATAAGAAAGCTACAGCCTTCAAATATTTTTTTCGTTTTATTTTACATGAAATTGCGCACATTTTCATATATAAAACTCTTTGAAATGCCTAATTATGAAATGGAGCAAATATTCCGAGAATGGGACATACGCATTTCGGAGATATGTGGCGAAGAATCCGCGCACGGAGGGAAGGAAATTTTTTTTTTTAAATTCACCATAAATCTAAATATTGTGTTAGAGACTTCGAATTTGTTTCAAGATGAAGATAAATGACCGAATATTACTAGACTGTAAGAGTTTTAGCTTACAATTGCGTTTTTCGACCATTTCGGTAGAGTCAAGTTGACCGAACGTTGTTTTTTTTTCTATTTATCGTGATTTATATGCAAATATTCCAAAAATGAGAAAAGCTACAACCTTCAATTATGTTTTGTTGTATTCTACATGAAATTGCGCACATTTTCATATATAAAACTTTATGTAACGGCTAATTTAAAATGGTGCAAACATTACCACAATCGCACGTATGATTTTTTCGGAAGAGTTACCGCGCGGACGTAAAGAAAATGCTATTTTTTTCATAAATTCACCATAAATCGAAATATGTGCTAGAGACTTCTAATTTGTTGCAAAATGAAGTAAATGATTGAATATTACTAGAATACAAACGTTTTTAGCTTACAATTGCGGTTTTTTCGACCATTTCGGTAGAGTTCAAAGTTGACCGGAAGGTTGAAAATTTGTGACTTATGATTTTTTATATGAAAATATTTCAAAATTGATAAACGTTACAACCATGAGTTGTTTTTAGTTGTATTGTGCATGAAATTGCGCAACATTCCCAATATAAAACTTTATGTAACGGCTAATCTTAAAATGGTGCAAAACATTACCACAATCGCATGTATGATTTTTTCGGAAGAGTTTACCGCGCGGACGTAAGGAAAAAGTTTTTTCATAAATTCACCATAAATCGAAATATTGTGTAGAGACTTCCAATTAGTTGCAAATTAAGGGAAATAATTGAATAATACTAAAATATAAGAGTTTTAGCTTACAATTGCGTTTTTCGACCATTTCGTAGAGTCAAAGTTTGACCGAAGGTTGAAATTTTGGCACTTATCGTTATTTATATGAAAATATCTCAAAACTGCTAAAACGCTTACAATCATGAGTATTTTTTTTTTGTATTCTACATACAAATGCGACACTTTTTCATATATAATACTCCATGTAAACGGCTAATTTAAAAATGTACAAAAATTATGTCAAAGTGACGAAATAATTTCCGAGATGTGTCACATATACTTTTTAGTGCGGTACGAAATAAATTCGCGCTTGCGCGCCTGTATAACGATTGTAAACAAAACAACACCTTCTTCCGTGAACTCCCAGCATCCCCCAAGGCGCGTTATTCAAGAGTTTTCGGCTGGTAGGCCTAAAAGTATTTTTCCGCGAATTTTGTATTGTCGACGTAAAATACGTCTAGTCGGCACACGAGAGACAAAAAATGTCTACGTAAAATACGTCCAGTCAGTAGTAAAGGGTTTATTTACTTTTATTTTTTATTTATTTATTTTTTTTATTACTTTATTTATTTTTATTTTTATTTATTTATTTTTTTTATTATTTTTTTTTTATTTATTTATTAATTTATTTTCATATATTTATTTATTTCTATTTACTTACATTTTTATTTTTATTTATTTATCTTTTTATTTATTTATTTTTTTTAATTTTTTATTTATTTCTTTTTTTATTTATTTATTTTTTTAATTTTTTTTATTTTTTATTTATCTATTTTCTTTTATTTTTTATTAATTTATTTATTTATTTTTATTTAGTTTTTATTTATTTTTTATTTAATTTTTTTATTTATTATTATTTTCATTTATTTATTTATTTAATTATTTATTTTTTATTTATTTATTTATTTATTTATATTTATTTATTTTTGTATTTATTTTTTAAATTTTTTATTATTTTAATTAATTCATTTATCTATTCTTATTATTTTATTTATTTATTAATTTTTTTAACTTTTTACTTTATTTATTAGTTATTTATTTATTTATTTATTTAATTTATTTATTTATTTATTTATTTATTTATTTTATTTATTTATTTATTTTTTTTTTCAATTTTTGTATTTATTTATACTTTGATTATTCCTTCATTTTTATTTATTTATTTATTTCATATATTTTCTGTTTATTTATTTACTTTTTTATTTGTATTTATTTATCTTTTTCTTATTTTTTAAAATTTATTTTTTATTTTTATTTTTTATTTATTTATTTTTTTATTTATTGTTTATTTATTTATTTCTTTTATTAATTATTTTTTATTTTTATTTATTTTTTTTTATTCATTTATTTATTTATTTGTATTTATTTTATTTTATTTATTTTTATTTATTTTATTTTTCCTTTATTTATTTATTTTTGTTTATTTCATTTTATTTTTTTCTTTATTTTTTTTTTTTTTTTTTTATTTTATTGGTTTATTTTATTTTTATTTTTATTTTCATTTATTTCTTTATTTATTTTATTTGTTTATTTATTTTTATTATTTATTTTTATTCTTTTTTATTTATTTATTTATTTATTTTTATTTTTATTTATTTTATTACTTTTTTTTTATTTTTTATTTTATTTTTTTATTTGTTTATTTATTTTTATTTTATTTTTTTATTTTATTATTTTTTTATTATTTATTTTTTAAATTTTTATTTTTTATTTTTTTATATATATTTCTTTGTTTTATTTTATTTTTTATTTATTTTATTTTTTATTTTTATTTTTTATAATTTTTTAAAACTTTATTTATTTTCATTTGTTTAAAATTTATTTATTTTTTTTACTTTTTATTTCAATTTATTTTTATTTTTATTTATTTTTATTTTATTTTATTATTTCTTTTATAAAATATTTTTTATTTATTTATTTTTTGTTTTATTTTCTTATTTATTTTTTTTATTTTTTAAATTTTTAATTTTTATTCATTTTTATTTTTATTTATTTATTTTTTCTTATTTTTTTATTTTATTTATTGATTCTTATATATTTATTTTTATTTGTTTATTTATTTTTATTTATTTTTTTTATTATTGTTTATTTACTTTTATTTATTTATTTATTTCTTTTATTTTTATTTATTTATTTATTTATTTATTTTTTTTATTTTATTATTTCTTCTATTCCTTTATTTTTTTTCCATTTATTTATTTTGTTTTATTTGTAATTTATTTTTTATTTTTTATTTACTTATTATTATTTGTATTTATTAATTTTATTCTTATATATTTTTATTTCTTTTTTATATGTTTTTTATTTATATGTTATTTTTTAGTTTTTATTTTTCATTTATATTTTTTTTCATTATTCCTATTTATTTTTTTATTTATTTATTTATTTTTATTTATTACTAATTTTATTTTTATATTTATTTTATATATTATTTATTTTTATTTATTATTTTTAGCTATATATTTATTTTTATTTAAAATATTCCATTTATTTATTTCATGTGTTTATTATTGGTTAATTATATTTTTTTATTGGGATTTAATTTATTTATATTTATTATCATTGTTTATTATTTATTTATTTATTTATTCATATTATTTGAGATTTATTGATTATTTTTATTTATTTTTTTATTTATTTTCTATTTATTTTTTTTATTTATTTATTTATTTTTAATTTATTTTATTAATTTTTTATTTTCATTTATTTTATTTGTATTATTTAAATTTATTATTTTTAGTTTTTTTTCATTTATTTATTTTCTTATTTTTATTTTCTATTTCATTTTATTTATTATCATTTTATTTAGTTATTGTTACTTTTATTTATTATTTTCCCTTAATTTATTTTTATTCATTTATTTTCATTTTTTTATTTATTTATTTTTGTTTATTTATTGAGTTTTAGTTATTTATTTTTATTTTATTTTTCTTATTTCATTTATTTCCACTTTAAATTATTTTTTTAATTTTTTATTTATTTTTATTTATATATTATTTTATTATTTATTTATTTTTATAACCATTTAGTTTATTTATTTTTTATTTTTCTTGATTTATTTATTTTTATTTATTTTTTTTTATTTTTATTTTTATTTTATTTATTTATTTTATTTATATTATTTTATTTTTAGGCTTATTTATTAATTTATTTTTTTTATATGAAATTATTTTTGATTTTTATTATTTTATTTTTTTTATTTATTTTTATGTCTTTATTTTATTTCTTTGATTTTATTTTTATTATTTATATATTTGTATTATATTTATGTATTCATTTATTTTTATTTGATTTATTTATTTATTTTTATTTATTATTTTATTTTTAATTTAATGTATTTATCTTTATTTATTGTGTTTATTTCATTTTATTTTATTTCATTTTATTTAGTTTCTATTTAGTTCATTTTGTAGCTTATTATTTTTATTTAAGTTTTATTCTTTATTATTTCTATTTATTTATTGATTATTTTTCTATAGTTAATTTTATGTATTTTTATTTTTAATTTTTTATATATATTTTTATATTTAGTTTTATTTATTATTTTTTTAGATATACTTAATTTTATTTAATTTTTTTAATTAATTTATTTTATTTATTTATTTTATTTTTATTTAGATTTATTGAATTTATTATTGTTTATTATATATTAGTATTTTTATTTATTTATTAATTTTTAATACTTATTTATTTTGATTTATTTATTTATTTATTTTTTCTATTTATCTATTTATCTATTTATTTCATTTATCTATTTATTCAATTATTATTTCATTATTTATTATTTTAATCATTTATTTTTATTATTTAGAAATTTATTTTTTATTTATTCAAATTTATTTATTTTCATTATATTTTTATTTATTTATTTATTTTTATTTATTATTTTATTTTTAATGATTATTTTTTTACTTTAATTATTATTTTCATTATTTATTTATTTCAATTTATTTATTTACTTCTTTATTTATTTTTTTTTTATTTATTTATTTTTATTTTTTGTTTATTTTTATTTATTTACTATTTATTTTTATTTACAATAATTTTTTTATTTTCATTATTTATGTTATTTTTTATTTATTTATTTTTAAGCTTTATATAATTTATTTTTATTTTTTATTATTTTATTATTTATTTTATTCATTTATTTTATTTTATTTGTATTTATAGTTTGTTTATTTTTTTATTTGATTTATTTTATTTTTATTTTTTTATTTTATTTCTTTATTTTTTTTTTTTTATTTATTTATTTTTTATTTATTTATTTATTTATTTTTATTTCATTTTTTATTTATTTTATATTTATTTGGATTTTAATTTTAATTATTTTTTTTATATTCTTTTTTAGTTTAATTTTTTTTAGTTATTTTTTTATTTCTTTACCTTTAATTTATTTATTTTAATTTATTTTTTTTTATTTTATTTAATTTTAAATTTTATTTCTTTATTTTTTCATTATTTATTTTTTTTTATTTTTAATTTCTTATTATTTTATTTTTATTTAAATTTCATTTTTATTTTATTTATTTATTTTATTTTTATTTATTTTCATTATTTTTGTTTTT
>NC_061092.1:68489928-68552428 GCF_015104395.2 Macrobrachium nipponense
TTATTTATCCTTTATTTTATTTATACTTATTATTATTTATTTATTTTATTTATTTTTTATGATTGTATTTTTATTTATTTCTTTATTTTTATTTATTTATTAATTATTTTATTTAAATTATAATTTTTAAATTTATATTCTTATTTAATTTTTTATCTATTATTTATTATTTATTTATTTTATTTATTTTTGTTATTATTATTTATTATTTTTATTTATTTATTTATTTATTTTCTTTATTTTATTTCTTTTATTTTTATTTATTTTAATTTATTTTTATTTATTATTATTTTTTTAATTTATTTTATTTTAATTTATTTATTTTTCCAATATTTATTTTAATTACTTAATTTATTTAATTTTATTTATGTATTTTATTTTTATTTATTTATTTATTTGTATTTCTTTATTATTTTTATTTATTTATTTACTTTTTTATTTTTTTATTTTTAATTAGTTATTTTTATTATTTATTTTTAATTTATTTTCAATTTTTAATTATTTAATTTTTTAAATTCATTATTTTTATTTATTAATAATTTTTATTATATGTTTATTTATTTTAATTTTTTATTTATTTATTTTTTTTATTTATCTATTAATTTTCATTTATTTTATTTATTTTATTTATTTAATTTTATTTATTTATTTATTTTACTTATTTAATTTATTTATTTTTATTTATTTTTATTTATTTTTTTTATTTTTATTTATTTTTATTTTTAATTTTATTTTTATTTATTATTATTTATCTATTTATTTTTATTTAGTTTTTATTTATTTTTTATTATTCATTTGTATTTTTATTTGATATATTTTTAGTATTTTTTATTTATCCAGTTTTATTTTTATTTATTTTTATATATTTATTTATTTTCATTTACTTTATTTTATTTATTTATTTATTTATGTTTTTATTTCTTTTATTTAATTTATTTTTATTTGTTATTTTTATTTTTATTTTTTTTATATTTTTTTTCCTTTTTTTAAATTATTATTTTTATTATTTTTTATTTTTATTTTATTTATTGTTATTTATTTACTTAGTTTTATTTATTTTAAATTTATTTCTTATTTTTATCATTAATTTTTTTTTATTTTTTAATTATTTTTTTATGTTATTTCTTTTATTTATTTATTTAATTTTACTTTTAATTATTGAATTATTTTTTATTTCTATTTCTTTTTATTTATTTTTATTTTTATTTATATTTATTTATTTCTTTATTTTCTTTTCCTTTATTTTTATTGTCATTTATTTATTTTTATTTATTTATAATTTTTATTTATTTTTTCTATAGATTTAATTTTTTAATTTTTATTTTAATTAAATTATTTATTTGTTCTTTTTTATTTTTATTTTTATTTTTTTTTTATTTTTTTTTATTATTTTTTATTTATTTTTATTAATTTGTTCTATTTTTATTTATTTATTATTTATTATTTGATATATTTGTATTTTATTTATTTATTTATAGTTATTTGATTATTATTTATTTTATTGATTTATTATTTATTTTCATTAATTTTAATTTATTTTTTAATTATTTACTTTTTTAATTTTTATTTATTGTTATTATTTTTATATAATATTTATTTTTATATATTTATTTATTTCTATTTATATATTTATTTTATTTAATTATTATTTTATTAATCATTTATTTTTATTTATTATTTTTTATTTGTATTTAGTTATTTTTTTTTATTTTTATATATTTATTTTTTTCTTATTTATTTTTTTTATTTTCTTTATTTATTTTATTTCTTTTGATTATTTATTTTTATATAGTATTCTATTTTTACTTTATTTTTATTTTTTTTAGTTTATAATTTCTTTATTTTTTATTTTATTTATGTATTTATTTGTTTATTTGTTTATAGGATATATATATATATATATATATATATTATATGATATATATATATATATATATATATATATATATATGTATATATATATATTATATATATATATATATATATATATATATATGACTGGTAAAAATGTTCTGTAACAACAGAATTCCATCTAATAAAAGGAGCCCATAAAAAACACCAAAATGTAGAGAGAAAAGTACTATTTTTCAGAGACTGCTGTCTCCTCTCTTCAGGTACTATGAATGAGAAAAGTTTACAGAAAAGGTGGTATTTATACCAAGAGATCCGTCCACAAGTAGCCAATTTAGGTCACTCCCGCTGATAATCTTCCTTTAATCTTCTTAAGCGTTGGTTGAATGAAAACTTCGTCGACGACATCTGAATCCACGCGCCTTTTGAGATGTTCATTACCTGCTTCTCTTTTATTAAGGCCGATTCCATCATTTGACTCTTGTACTGGCAGTTGCTGCTATAAATCACACGTGACAAATTCCAGTTTATTCTATGTTTATGTTTATTTATATGGTTGAAAATAGCAGAGTTCTGTTGTCCATACCTAACTGACCGTTTGTGTTGTATTAATCTCTGGGGAAGTGATTTACCTGTAAATCCAATGTAAGATTGGTCACAGTCCTGGCATGGGATCTCATAGACCCCAGAGTCTTTGGGAGATGTCTGTTGTTGGACATTAATCAGGGATTTGGCTAAGGTGTTTGGGTAGGTAAATGCAAAGTGTTGGATTTCCCAAGGGAATATGCAAAGTGTTCGTGGGTTGGGACTAAAGCTACAGGTTGTGGTGATTGACCGCGTTAGAGTCACTATCCATTTTTCATGCACATTGCATGTGCATATCCACAGAAATCTACACTGATGGATATAACACGATTTTTGCTAATGGTTTTCCAAAAATTAAAACCCTTTCATGACCCAATACACAAACCGTAACTGACAGCTACAAAAAAAAAAATTAATAATAATAAAAAAGAATAAAATCATGTCCATAAGTCCATATCTAAGCTTACCGTATAACACTGAGCAAAGTTCTCTATAAATCAGTTTAATTGGAAGATCAGATCTAAAGGAAGGGGATCCTAGAATTTCAAAATGAAAATCCTTTATCTTAAACTTTGTTCACAATTCACATTCAACGATCTCCGTAATCTAAAAATGGTTAATCTCATCATCCGCTTTTGTCTTTCCATTTATCAGCATCTTAATTCAGCAGTCAATTCAACAGACCATTTCATATTGATGCCTCCCTCCGATAACTTACCATTACTGATTTTCCCGCAACAGCGAGTAGTCCTAGAGGTAAAAAAAGACCAGCGTTGCTGCCACCTTCGTCCATCATAGGTTGAACTCGTGAACAGCATTTGTCTAGAAATTTCACGCTATCACCATCTTCATTCATTTACCACTAATATGCAGTGTTTTATATTTTTCTAGTATAGATCATAGTCAGACACTGTTATCCATTGTAGTTGTCAAATATTTTTGTGCTCACATTGACTGAGAAATGAATTTGCAGTTCTGGTTTGATTGCTTCGTCTCCCTGAAATTTCCAAAGAATCTTTGTTAGTGAATTACTCCGTTGTTTCCTCTTAAACTTATCCTGGTTAACAATGTCATTACAAACAACGGTAGGAACGTTTTAACTCAATACTATTCTTGCGTAAACTCTGACCGAAATGATTTTTTTCGATGGCCGGACAGTTGCGTACCGGACATTTGCGTACCTGGACATTTGCGTCACCTGGACATTTGGCGTCCTGGACAGTTGCGTACCCTGGACATTTGCGTACCTGGACATTTGCGTACCTGGACATTTGCGTCCTGGACATTTGCGTACCTGGACATTTGCGTACCATGACTTTTTTCAAAGATTATTACCCTACATATAAAAAAGCAAAGGTAGTAATCACATCTGATATTAAAGGGTTAAACGAAATAGATTTGTTGGAATGCAAACTTATTTATTTAGGTTTTAAAAAAGATATTACAAATTGATAAAAAGTATTAATAATTAAAGGTTAAAAAAAATTAAATTTAAAGTTTAAAAAATAATTCAAAATGTATGAATACTGTGAGCTATCCCCCTTCAAAAACTTGATCTTGTCTTCAGGAGAATATTTATCCAATAATGCACGGATTCTCTCATTAGCAGTTTTGTTTGTTTGCCGTTCAAAAATTCCTCGTTGAAAGTCGCTTTTTTTCTTTAACACAATGGCCTCCTCCTTTTTCTATATTTCAGTTAACTTCCAATAGAGGGGTGTTGACAGGATAAAGAATATTGCAAGGCATTATGCCGTAACTGCATCGTTCACCACAATGAATTCTTGCTTTACAAGATCGCACTACACACCTCCAGTTATGTTTTTGTTTCATCAGAGTTTTTCTTATAATAGTGGTAGCTGTAATTTTCCTCGTCTACAAATATTTTTCCACCAGTGTTAGATTTCCGGAACATAGCCATGATTTCCGAAATAAGAAATAATGTATGAAAACCTAATTCCAATAGATGTTTGTGGTACATACCGCTGGGGAGAACTGGAATTGCTTTTTTTTTTATGGTACCTATCTTTCAACTTGTTTACCAAGCAACTCTTGTGTTTAATTCATAGTAACAACCCTTTTGCTTTAGGAAAGATTGTTATTATTATTATTATTATTATTTTATTTTATTTTTTTTTTTGCTCTATCACAGTCCTCCAATTCGACTGGGTGGTATTTATAGTGTGGGGTTCCGGGTTGCATCCTGCCTCCTTAGGAGTCCATCACTTTTCTTACTATGTGTGCCGTTTCTAGGATCACACTCTTCTGCATTAGTCCTGGAGCTACTTCAGCCTCTAGTTTTTCTAGATTCCTTTTCAGGAATCTTGGGATCGTGCCTAGTGCTCCTATGATTATGGGTACGATTTCCACTGCATATCCCATATCCTTCTTATTTCTATTTTCAGATCTTGATACTTATCCATTTTTCCCTCTCTTTCTCTTCAACTCTGGTGTCCCATGGTATTGCGACATCAATGAGTGATACTTTCTTCTTGACTTTATCAATCAACGTCACGTCTGGTCTGTTTGCACGTATCACCCTATCCGTTCTGATACCATAGTCCCAGAGGATCTTTGCCTGATCGTTTTCTATCACTCCTTCAGGTTGGTGCTCGTACCACTTATTACCGCAAGGTAGCTGGTGTTTCTTGCAATAGGCTCCAGTGGAGGGCTTTTGCCACTGAATCATGCCTCTTTTTGTACTGGTTCTGTGCAAGAGCCGGGCATTCACTTGCTATGTGGTTTATGGTTTCATTTTTCGTATTGCACTTCCTACATATGGGAGAGATGTTATTTCCGTCTATCGTTCTTTGAACATATCTGGTTCTTAGGGCTTGATCTTGTGCCGCTGTTATCATTCCTTCAGTTTCCTTCTTTAGCTCTCCCCTCTGTAGCCATTGCCAATTGTCATCGCTGGCTAGATTTTAGGCTGTCTCATGTATTGTCCGTGCATTGGTTTGTTGTGCCATTCCTCTGTTCTGTCTGTCTTTCTCCTGTCTCTGTATATTTCTGGGTCTTCGTCTACTTTTATTAGTCCTTCTTCCCATGCACTCTTGAGCCACTCATCTTCACTGGTTTTCAGATATTGCCCCGCCCAGTGCTCTGTTTTCGATGTTGACGCAGTCCTCTATACTTAGTAGTCCTCTCCCTCCTTCCTTTCGTGTTATGTATAGTCTGTCCGTATTTGCTCTTGGTGTAGTGCTTTGTGTATTGTCATATGTTTCCTGGTTTTCTGATCTATGCTGCGGAGTTCTGCCTTCGTCCATTCCACTATTCCTGCGCTGTATCTGATTACTGGCACTGCCCATGTGTTTATGGCTTTTATCATATTTCCGGCGTTGAGTTTTGACTTGAGTATCGCCTTGAGTCTCTGCATATATTCTTTCCTGATCGTGTCCTTCATCTCTTGGTGTTTTATATCCCCTCCTTCCATTATTCCCAGGTATTTGTATCCTGTCTCATCTATGTGTTTGATGTTGCTCCCATCTGGTAGCTTTATCCCTTCAGTTCTCGTTACCTTGCCTTTTTTGTATGTTGACTAAGGCGCATTTTTCTCCTATTCCAAACTCCATCCTGATGTCCCCAGATACAATCCTTACAGTCTGGATTAGGTATCTATTTCTTGATGCTCTTACCATACAGCTTGATGTCGTCCATGAACATTAGATGGTTGATTCTGTGCCTCTTTTCTTGAGTTGGTACCCGCATCCATCTTCTGTAGTACTTTTGTCATGGGAATCATGGCTACTACGAAGAGTAGTGGGGACAGTGAGTCGCCCTGGAAGATCCCTCTCCTGATATTAACCTCTGCTAGTCTTATTCCAGAGCTTGTAAGTATTGTATTCCAGTTGCGCATTGTATTTTTGAGGAAGCTGATGGTGTTTTCCTCTGCCCCATATATTTTCAGGCATTCTATTAGCCATGTGTGTGGTATCATGTCGAAGGCTTTCTTATAGTCTATCCATGCCATGCTTAGGTTGGTTTTCCTTCCTTCTCCTACTGTTCTTCATTACCATTTTGTCTATCAGGAGCTGGTCTTTTGTGCCCCTACACTTCCTTCTGCAGCCTTTCTGTTGGTGGGGGATGGTGTTTGTCTCTCTAGGTAGTTTATAGCATTTCACTGATGATACTGTTAGTAACTTCCACATTATTTGGTAGGGCAGGTGATAGCCTGTATTTACTGGCTATATTTCCCTTACTCTTGTCTTTTTTGTACTAAGGATGTTCTTCCTGTGGTCATCCATTTGGGTGCTAGGTGATTTGAGATACAATGCTGGAGGTTGTTCTGGTATTCGTGGGTGTAGGGCCTTGAAGTTTTTGAGCCAGTATCCATGGACTTCATCGGGACCTGGGGCTTTCCAGTTCGGCATTTTCTTTAGTTGGAGTCTGACTGTGTCTATCGTGATCTCTGTGAATCTTTGTTTTATTCTCCCTGTTTCTTCTTCCTTGACTTCCTGGAGCCATGTTGCATGTTTGTTGTGTGATACCGGATTGCTCCATATGTTTTCCCAGAGTCTCTTACTTGGTTCAGCTTCAGGAATTTCTGGGTGGTTGTCTTCCCTCTTAGTTGGCTGTATAGTCTTTTCTGGTTGGTTCCGAATAGTTTGTTATGTTGGTATCCCTTATTCCTGTTCATGTACCGTTGGATCTTGTGTGCTTTGGCATTAAGCCTCTGTTTTACATCTTCTATTGTGTTGTTTAGTCCCCTCTCTTATACTTTGTATTTCTCGTTGAGTTCCTCCCTTGTTTCTTGCTTCTTAGCCTTTTTTCTGCCATCTCTTTCAGTTTACTCAAGTCAGATCTCATCACCATGATTTGCTTTTTCCAGGCGCCTTTTCCAAGGAGGTTGCTGTTTTGGTTTCTGGTGGGTTGGTTGTGCTGGTGTTGTTGGTGTTCGAATCCCCATCAGTTCTACTACTAATCTTGCTCCTGCATATACCAAGTTATTTGTTTCTGTGATACTGGTGGTGTGTATTATGCCTATTATTTCATTGACCTCACTTGTTTTCTCCCTTAATTTCTTGGTGTTGTAGGCTTTCATGGAAGGGATCTTTGTTCTCTCTGTATCTGGCTCCATCCATTGTCTAATCTTTTCTACCCATTCCGTCCTCTCTGTTACTTCGTCGGTGTTTCTTCGTGTGTCGTTGTTTTGGTACCTCATCCTCCCTGTCGTCTTCTGTGGCATCGTCTCTCAGTTCGTCTTCGTGTAATTCGTTGTCGTGTGACATTTCCCTTTCCAGTTCTTCTCTTTCTGTTGGGGAGAGCCAGTTCTTTTTCTTTATGTTCCTTACTTGGTCTGCCAGCCTCTGCTCTGTTTGGGGGGTGTTATTCCTCTCATTCCAGATGTTGACCAATCTTCTTCTATATCCTCTCTCCGTCGGGTTGCTTCTGATGTAGCATCTCCATATTTCCTTATTTTCTTCTCTTGTCCATTTCTTCCTTTTTGCCTCTGTAGCTCCAATCTCAGGCTGTTGATTACTGTCGTTGTGTGATCAGTTGCTGGATGACGACCTCCAAGTACCTGACCGTCTTCCCCTTCAATTGGGTTGAATACCTGGTTGCCGGACGAAGCTCCTCTGTTGCCTGAGGTTCCATTTACGTCGTTGTCGTTTATTCCTTCATTTCTTCCATCATTGCTGAGTTTTGCTATTTAACCCATAGCTGGACCCTACCCCATCAGGGATAGGTACTCATTTACAGCTGAGTAGACTGAGGAAATTATGGTAAAGATCCTTTCCCAAGGAATCAACGCCGAGGAGAGCGGTCACCCATCCAACGACTGACCAGCCCCAATGTTGCTTAACTTGACTTAAGTCTATTGACGACCTAACCCTCTCCTCCACGGCGCCGCACATTATTGTTATTATTATTATTATTATTATTATTATTATTATTATTATTATTATTATTATTATTATTATTATTATTATTATTATTTATGGTAACTACCTTTCAGCTTGTTTAGAATGAAGGTAAGGTGTAATTGAGAGAGAGAGAGAGATAGAGAGAGAGAGAGAGAGAGAGAGAGAGAGAGAGAGAGAAAGGTAACGTCAAAATAATACTGGAGGGCGCAACTGTCAGGGACGCAAATGTCCTTCATCATCTGCGTTGATGTGCTTAATAAGCACACACATATGGTTTTTAGTGTCATTTGTTGTTAGGATTTCAATTTACGCCATCTACTGATGGTGTAAATTGAATACCGTAAAATAACTCCTATACGCAATAGCTTATTGTTGCAGCGCCGCTTACAAAGACCTGCAATGAAGGGATCGAACGCTCTCAGTCTCTAATCGTCAATAACTGACTCATACAAACTTGAATACCAATGTTTTTTCTGATTTCAGAAGAAAGAAAAGAATCTACGAAAAGAGAGATTAAAAGTTCTCTGTACTATTATTATGTGTATTGTTTATTTGTCAAATATCTTGTATAATTCATTTGCTATTTCTCTTCTTACATATAGGTATGTGCTGGTTATAGGTGACGTATTCCACTTATTAGTGCTGCAATTCTTTATGTTATTGAGAAGATTGTTATAGATAGAATTGTAGCTTTCCAATTCTTCTTTAATCATAGAAAACAAAAATTGGGTGTACAAAAAAGCATAATCTAAAGCGGTGCGAAAAAGGATTTTTTTTCAGACACTAATAAATATTCATTCCATAGAGCAGCAGATGATTTACTACTCTCTCTCTCTCTCTCTCTCTCTCTCTCTCTCTCTCTCTCTCTCTCTCACACACACACACACATACACTTCCCGAAGTCTTTAAAATTACACGATTTAATTTTACGTGACTCCTTCCGCAATTTATGCTCGTGTTGTTCTTTCGAGTTTTCCTGGAATCGGGTTTCCGCCAATATTGGTACCGATAAAGAAGAACTCTGGAAAGGAAGAGGAGGAGGAGAAGTCTGGGTAGAAATTTTATGACACGAAATGGAAGGTGAGGAGGAGTAGAATGAGTGAAAGGAGGCGAGTCTGTTGGAAGCCGCATGACTGAGGGGTCGGAAAAAAGGACTGCCTAAATGTGGCAACAAAAGCCTCTAGATATTAATAATGTTCACAACTCAGCATAAACATTTCGTTCTTTATTATGTTTATACCATTGGATATCCTTACATCAAGGAACGGAAGTGTATTTAGTGTTATTTTCAACTGTAAATCTAATGCTAAGTGTTGGTTGTTTAAATATTCAAGAAAGACATCAGCGTGGTAACCGCATCTGAACAGGTCGAGTATGGCTTTCGTATTGGTATTTATAGAAAGAACACCTTTACTGGCTTGGGGACCAATTTTTATAGCTCATATTTTTTTGTTTTTTTTAAGATGAATTCCATGCCCACTCTCCTCCATAGAGCCATTAATCTGACATCAAGTTGGTCTACCTTTCACACTGAAGTTACTTTCCTTGCTGATTTCTTTAAGAATAAATACGTATTTCACCCCAGCAATTTTTCGCCTCGAGTATCTAAGATGTAATGAGAAACTTTTCCCTTACGGAAGCTGGACTGGAGATGACACAAACGTTTTGGGCAATAATTCTTTCTAGAAGCTTCGAAATCTTACGCAACTTTACAAAGAAATGTGAAATGTGCAAGTGGCTCTCGTCAACGACATATGCGTACTAGACCAGTCTGTTCAAAAAAGACACGTACTCGACTCAATCGATCGAAGCAGAAGTCCCTTATCATATGTGATGACAGTATCCCAAAACACAATGAAGACTCGCGCTCTCTTATCAAACGTGTTGACAGATTTTGAAAAACAACTCTAGCTTTGAATGGACAAAGAAACATCCTATCTCTAAGTTCTATCTAGAATCTGAAAAAATGTTGCCAAAAATCTTATACACAATAATTCATACAGTCAAAGAGGGGATATATGCATTTTGACATTAGAATATATAATACGTATATATATATATATATATATATATATATATATATATATATATATATATATATATAGTCCCGAAAACTTTTTATTCTGAAGAAAAAACGTGATTAAATTGACTCAGATTTTATGGCTATTTGCTCTTTCCTTCAAATACGTTCTCAATATTGAAAGACTTCGACATTTCGAAGAACAATTAACTGAGAAGAAGAACGCCTTTCTTAATTATGTGATGGCATACTTGTATATTCCAAGGGCACAGGTGTGTTTGTGCATGCGTTTTCTGCATAATGTCAATGTAATTTGTACATGTAAGACACACGTATACACCCACCCAAACACACATACACACACACACACACACACACACACACACACACACACACACATATATATATATATATATATATATATATATATATATATATATATATATATATATATATATATATATATATATATATATATATATATATATGTGTGTGTGTGTGTGTGTGTGTGTGTGTGTGTATGTGTGTGTTTGGGTGGGTGTATACGTGTGTCTTACATGTACAAACATACATTGACATTATGCAGAAAACGCATGCACAAACACACCTGTGCCCTTGAATATACAAGTATGCCATCACATAATTAAGAAAGGCGTTCTTCTTCTCAGTTAATTGTTCTTCGAAATGTCGAAGTCTTTCAATATTGAGAACGTATTTGAAGGAAAGAGCAAATAGCCATAAAATCTGAGTCAATTTAACCACGTTTTTTCTTCAGAATAAAAAGTTTCGGGACTATACAACGTCTGTCATCTCAAAGGTAATGTGCTCTTTGATAGAATGATTCCTTGTATCGTACTGAAGAAATATCCAGGATTCAATACCGGGATGTTTGACAGATTAAAGTTTAGGGAAAAATTCAGAAGGCAGATTACCTTTTTCAATGCTCCTCCCATCCCCCCCAACAACCGCCTCTCTCTCTCTCTTTCTCTCTCTTTTTGTTTTTGTATGAGGACCAATAATTCTCTTTATTAAGGATTCTCTTAAAATGACTTATCTCAGGAAATTACGAGGTACTGACAAATTTTTGCCACATGAAAACAATCTGAAAAAACTCATTATTGTCTGTGATATCCCTTCCCTTAAAATAGGTGCATGAGTTAATATGGTTTTCCTTAGCAACATTTATTTCAAGGTATGACGTCCCTGCCTACACGAGTTTGGGTAGAAGAAACACTTTAGCCTTATCAGGGAAACTTTTTAGAAGCTCACTACAAAATCTAACCAGTGGGCAGAAGGGAACATTTAGCCTTGATCGTCAACACTTGTAAGTGACGGTTACTCTGAATTGCACTGTGGACTTCCATGGTCTTGGGTTTGAGTCCCCTTGCCTGAGGGTACAATCAGGCATTTATCCTTTTTTTCGTCACTTTCCGTTTTTTTTCCAAAATTCTGTAGGACAGGGTGATAAAAAAGCAAAAGTTGTTTTGGTGGATTATAAGAAACTGCCTTTATCTTTACCTAATCTATTCCTACCGAACGTTTTATTTCTAAATCTATCATGATTTAGAAATGAACCTACAAGGTGCGCTGGCCCCGCCTTGTTGACCAGTTGCTTCCGCCGACATTTTTTTCAATTACATATGGACATGTTTATTTATACTTTCAATAGAATTCGTGTACATAATGTAAATACTGTTGTTGATTGCATTGATGTTTTTTGTTCTGTTGATTTTTACAACGTTATTGATGTTATGAGTGTATTTATTAGTTTTAATACTGCTTTTATGTTGTTCATTTCAATTCTTTCGGGAGACACTTATCTGAACCTTGGGCCTGTTACTCATTATGGTAAGAATATTGCATAGTACTTTACTCAATGTTTTGGGAATTAAGGTCAAATATCTTTGATCGCCACTCTTTTGTCTATAACTTTGATTTGATGTTTTTATCTGAGACTCTTATAAGTAGCAACGAGTCAAAGGTTTAGTTTTCAATCTTAGGTTTGATGGCAGTGACTTTAATTATCATCGATACATCCACATGAGCAAGGTATGGCTGTATATGCTAAGTTTCGACGACCTGTTTATCGAAGACCTGTTTATCGAAGACCTGTTTATCGAAGACCTGTTTATCATCTGAAAAATTTGGATTGTAGTTTCATGAAGCTTTTTCCTTTAGAATTTTCAGTAAGTTCTACATTGTATATGTTCTTGCTGTTTACCGAAATCCAAAAATTGAAGATTCTATATGGAACTCTCTTGAAGAGGATTAGTATGGCTCAGTCTTAGAATTCAAAATCTTCAGTCGTTATTTATGAAAAATGTAACGCAATGCGTAATGAGTAGCTAAATTCAAATTCCACAGGTCAACATGGCCAGTCTGCTCATAATTTCTGTGTTTACTCCGATTTTGTTCAGCTAATTGAGGATCCCACCTACATTTCTGGTAATAGATTAGCCCTCATATTCACAGATGTTCAAGCTATCGTCAAGTCCAAGGTCTGTGAATCAATTCTGACCATTGCGCCATTGAGCAGGGCATATCTTTCAAGCAGTATATTCCTAATTGTAAAACCGATCCGGGTAAAGCCCACTGCCAATTGAGATCTCATTACTGATGTTTGTCAAGCATTAATATCTCCTATCAAAGTAGAAGTGAAATGAAATGCCGATGACTATTTTGATTAGCTATGTCACTAAGAAGGCCATCAAATTTAGGAGAAATGACCAACTATGGTTTCATGATACACATATCGCGAGTTCGTTTCCCGCTACCGGACACGTTGGGGCTAAAGCCTTTGTAGTGACAAGCGTATCCTAAAAAGAGCAAATTTTAAAGATTTAACTATAGGATTTGATCAAAACAGGAAAAAACTTTTAGAAAACTGACTTATTGAAGTTTTCAAGGATAAGGACAAGACTGTCAGGATTAACATCACATTAAGTACTATATGTTGGGTGTTACGGTTTGTAAAATATGATTACAAAGGGTGAGGGGTACTATGAAAATTGTTTAGAGTATGAACAATTATAAAGAATGAGAAATTTAATAAAACTTGAGATTTGTCCAAGATTTAAGATAAGGATCAGCTGTTGAAGACCTGAAATATGAAGAGTTTCATTTAAAAAAAATCATACTGCCCAGTTGAACAGCCCTCTGATATTTTTTTTTTGGGGGGGGTGAGGGTTAAACAGACTGAATATAGACTCAAAAGTGGATTTTCAGCTAAACACAAGTTTAAGAGAGTTGATTGTGGTTGAGGAATGTAACTATCTAGTTAGTTGTAAGGAGGAGGAGACAAGGGCATGTCTGTCAAATACTCTCTCTCTCTCTCTCTCTCTCTCTCTCGTCGTCTCTCATCTCTCCTCTCTCTCTCTCTCTCTCTCTCTTGCTCGCTATATGTCTATCCTATTTTCGTCTTTTATTTCACTAAATTTTTGGAACATTTTAAAAAAAATTCATGTTACTAAGTCGTATATGTCTCCTTGTTTTTTAAAATGTATGTTTTTCTGGATGAATCATCTGTTGACCATGTGTGTGCTCCTCCAGGGTGTGGCTGCCTAAAAATCGGTAATCTTGCCTTCAGGCATTTTCTTGTTTCTGTTAAGTGAAATTAACCCTTATGCTAATCTTGTAATGTCAGTTTTGATATTAAGCTACTTTACTATGTTTTTGCTCTGTATGATCAGTTGTGCCTAAGTAAAGGGTCGTGTTAGACCGAAAGTTCATGGCTCTCTCGCCTTTCATTTTCCTTCGTGCAAAACCTTTATATATATATATATATATATATATATATATATATATATATATCTATATATTATATATATCTATATATATATATATATACATATAATATATATATATATATATATATATATATATATATATATATATATATATATATATATATATATATATATATATATATATATATATATATATATATATATATATATATATATATATCTATATATATATATATATATATATATATATATATATATATATATAATATATATATATATATATATATATCATATATATATATATATCATATATATATATATATATATATATATATATATATATATATATATTTATATAACGGTTTTGCCACGGAGGAAAATGAAAGGCGAGAGAGCCAAGAAATTTCGGTCTAACACAACCCTTTACTTATATATATATATATATATATATATATATATATATATATATATATATATATATATATATATATATATATATATATATATATATATATATATATATATATATATATATATATATATACATATATGGTAATGAAAACATTGCTAAGCATTATAGTTGAAATTCCAGCCATCACCTTTTGTCCAATATGTCCATGAGAACGATATAGGAAAATATTTACAAATTGTTTCCATAATTCAAAGTTTTTTCATCATTTTTAAAATACACAAATTTTGTCTTGGATGAGGTGCCTCTAGCGGGTCTATCTCTCCGGCCCTTGTCACGTCTTTTTGCGAAAAAACAGATCGACGCCCATTTCATGCATTTTTGTGTGCGTGGGTGCGTGTCAGTGCGTATTTATGGGTATTCTGTACATATATATGACCATTTCACAATCTTAATTTCCTTTATTTTGCAATTAAATTCAGTAAAGGAATACAGGAAAAGCAAGGAAATTCATCCTCACTTTGTATATTTATTTATTTATTTTCACTTATTTGGTATTCGGTAAAAGAACTAGATTGATGTTACATTTCTCGCGTTGAGCCTAATTCCATTCTTCTTTGTCTGAGTTCATTAGTCAGCCTCTTTCCCTCTCTGCTTTTCCTTGAGCGGTTTAAAACTTAGAGAAAAGATACTGCCATCATCAACTTACCACTCGCTGAGGACTTGTCTCCCTCTGAAAGACGATATGAAAGAATTTGTGTGTAGCACCTCAAAAGGAACAAGGCATAAACATTTATACGATTCTATATCTCAAGGCGATGGGTCGCAAATGCCAACAGTTGTCCCGAGGAGTGGAGTTAATGTGCATAATAACTCTTAGAAACTTTTGAAGAAGTTTTTAAAAATTCATCCAAGGATTTAGAAAGACGTCTTCACATAAAATTGAATCTGTTGTCGCATTTCGCAGAGGATGTTATATGTCTGCAAAGGAAAATCCCATTGTAATGTAATGTCACCTATCCAGGTATAAAAGTGGAAACTTGAAATTAACTGTTTTGGTTTTAATGTTCTCCATTTTCATTTGCACTGAAAAGTTATTTTCACGGCCGGGTCAGGATGGGTAGCAGGCCACTCCTGTCGGTCTCTCATCCATATTTCAATGTCAGGGCTGAACAAAGGGCCGAGGTTTCCTCCATGCAAAAGGTCTTAGATGAAGATTTAGACAAACAAGTAAAATCGTCCCCGAAGTTTCTTCCGCTCAGATGAGATTTCTGCATGAGCCGCAGTCCCTGAAGCTTTTAGCCACGGCTCGGTAATATCTTGACACCTACCTTTGCCAGGCGCATGATTATGGTTAGATTTAATCTTAAATAAAATAAAAAACTACTGAGACTAGTTGGCTGTACGTTGGTATATTTGATGACTGGGGGGTGGGTAATCAACTTACCAGTTTGCACCCCTCTAGCCTCAAGAGTTTTCAAGATCCGAGGGCGGACAGAAAAAGCGCGGATGGATATACAAAGCCATCACAATAATTTTCTTTTAGAGAAAACTATCAATAAGAATAAGAAATCCTCTAAATCAGAGATGGGCAATCATTTGCAGCCCATAAAATAGTTTTTGTTCCATTTTCAGTTCAGATGGGCCATGCAAATTTATACCCGTTTTCAGTCCTTTTAAGCAGGTAGTATGAACGTTTTTGCCGGTCACATGCAGATTTGATATATATATATATATATATATATATATATTTATATATATATATCAATTCAAGCAACAAATGTCCTTTAATATCTAAATTCACTTTACCTCCCAAATGATATATTTTCATATATGTACCGAAGGGGAATTTTTTAGTTGAATAATAATTTCGTCCCCCCCATGGGATCGAACCACCGTCCAAGTGGACGGGGACGAAATCAGGACAGTCAGTGACGCTATCCAATCAGCCAACAGAGACGCTATAAGTTCATATCGATTCTGACCTTACAATCACCCTCGATCTCGGTGCTTTCGTAATTAGAGTCGATATGAAACCCTGTCTACCATGTTAGCCAATTCGAGCATTTGACAGCACGTAGCCTTTTGTTATGAATAATTATCACATCGAACCATGATCCATTTATATATCAATTCAAGCTACAACATGTCCTTTAATATCTAAATTCACTTTACCTCCCAAATGATATATTTTCATATATGTACCGAAGGGGTGGGGAATTTTTTTAGTTGATAATAATTTCGTCCCCCATGGGATCGAACCACCGTCCAAGTGGACGGGGACGAAATCAGGACAGTCAGTGACGCTATCCAATCAGCCAACAGAGACGCTATAAGTTCATATCGATTCTGACCTTACAAATCACCCTCGATCTCGGTGCTTTCGTAATTAGAATCGATATTACTGGCACCCCAAGGATACTATAATCAGAGTACATTGGGAACGATTAACCTTTATCATGGTTATGTCAATACTCCTTATCCTCTTTATATGAACTCTCCAATTCTCTGCTGGTATTGAAAAATATCATGGAAAACGGTATTTTATTCCATATTGTAAATTACATAGAGGTATTGGGGTGAGTAGACGCCTTAACTAACATCATTTGCCAATGCATTATATAACCAAAAATTAGGGCAAGGTGTCTTGTACACTGCGTTAAAGTACTATTTCGATCAAATGATTAGTTTGAAAGATATTTGACAAAAAGAATGACTCGCAGTTCCTGAAATGCATAGTAAGGTGGTTCGAAGAAAATATCCCTTATTACAACATTCATTTTTTCCAAACTGAGAGGTGAACTTCGTCAGTTTGTTTACTTTTTATGTGGTGGGTTTGTTGACGTCTCAATTCTGAAATGGAAGATAGGAAAAATTCTATCAATTTTGTTTTATCTTATTGTATTTATTTGTTTACTATCATCATTATTTTTCTTTATGAAGCCTCCCTGCCTATTATACAGTACAATAACGGTTTTTTCTTAAAGTGCACCTAATCACCTAAAAATAGTTTTCCATGAAAAAAAAACATTTTTTATTAAGTGTCTGGATATACAATTTCTAATATTCTTTATCTTAACATGGAGCATACATTGATTAAAGTCGGTGTTTTTTTTTAAATTGGAGCATTGATATTTGCTTTAAATATGGGTATCTAGTATAGTTCTATGGACATGAATTATAGTATGAATATATATATATATATATATAGATATATATATATATATATATATATATACTATATATATATTAATATATATATAGATATATATATATATATATATATATATATATATATATATATATATATATATCTATATATATATATATATATATATATATATATATATATTTCATATAGATATATTAGATGTCAGATAAAATGTGAGATATCGTGCAGGAAATTACGAGAGTTATAAATGTAAATTATGATGAAGGGGAGATGGAGATGACTTCTATGTCATTCTAACCACACAGGAGACCACAGATCGTGTCAATCTGGCTTATGGGCACACCAGAAGATTTGGAGCACCAAGACCTACTTCCTTTCTTTATTTACATTTTCATCTGAAAACCCTTATGGATAAAGTCAACGGACTATAAACCCATGGGGGCACAAAAGGGAATTCAGCTTGCAGAAGAGAAAAAAAATGTAGGAAAGGAGACAAATAGGAAGGAATAAAAAAAAAGACAAATAAGCATGGATTCCAGAGACATCAGTAGAAAGTAGGAGTTAATTTGCTCCTCGATTAAACCTATAGAGGTCAGAAGATTCCGCAACTGTACTGGGTAAACTATCCTACATCTTAGTTTTAGACATAAAATTCCTAGAAAGCTGAGTAGTATTAAACCTGACAAATAGAAAATGATGGGCCATATCAGCAGCTGTCAGCTTAGCTTGCAAGGAAAAATGGTATAATATCAGGTAAAGAAGAGCTTAGAAGATGTTTGCCATTGTAGTACATTTTATTTAACATAATGAAACATTAAGCGTTGGCAAAATAAACTTAACTGATGACATACCTCTTTAAGAGTTTGAGACGAGAGGAAGTAACCTGATACAACACTTATAAAAGTACCCGAACAAGAAAGAGAGGCAAAAAGCCTGAAAACTTGTATATTTTTATGATGGTTTCATCATGAAACATTTTAAAACGTTTCCAGAAGACACCAAGATTATAAGAAATAAAAGGAGATACGATTTTATATTTGCTTCTCAAAAATATATCTGTCAAAATTTATACATTAATTCTTAAAAGAACCAATGACATTCAAAGCAGTATCTTATAATTAAAAATCACGATGCCAAAGTAAAAGAAGTTTGTGTCGACTCACTTTCATAATTTGAGTTTTAGAAGGGTTAAGTTTTATGCCGAAAAATCAGCTTCACTCATGAAGGCGTGCTAGATCTCTGTTCAAAGATTCTGCTACTAGACTTCGAAGATGCGGAGAAGGAACAGCAACTAGAAGAGTAGCATCATTGGTAAATGCATCAATTTGTATAGATCTAAGAATTCCTAATAATTTATGCTTGTAGATAAGTCCTTTGTGTTTCACACAGTCAAAGGCTCCACTATAATCTAAACAGATCATGCATGTCATGGTTTCCCTTTCTTAGAGGGATCCTAGACTGTCAACTGTTTTGATGAAATAATTAGCTTGTCTATAATTTGCTTAAGTTGCATAGTCGACGATCAAATTTCGATGTAGTCTGTAGATTTGTCTCATTTTGAGGGAAAAATCTGAGAAGCTGAGACATTGAATATATATATATATATATATATATATATATATATATATATATATATATATATATATATATATATATATATATATATATATATATATATAATATATATATGAATAACTTGATCACGAAGTGTATAAAACGTGATGCTATGAATAAAGATTTTTTGCCATGAAGGAAAAAATGAAAAAGCGAGATAGCCGAGTACTTTCGGTCCTGTTCGGACCTTTTACTGAAGACTTTGGGTTGTCTTCTTCATTTGTAACAAACCCTCAACTTTATCAATAGCGACATCTCTATATAAGTTTGAAAAATACCGTGACCTACCACAAAAAATCATTTAGACATTATCAAAGGCATGACATATAGTGCTACGCATGCCTACCATGAAAATAACTTCCCAGCTCGCTACAGAAAAAGTTTAAAAGAATTGAACAATGATAATAGCTTACACATTACCAAGGCTGATAAATCCACTAGTTTAGTGGTTCTTGACAAAACTGACTACATATCACGCATGCATACTTTACTAGAGGATGAAATAACTTACAAAAACTCGCAAAAAATCCGTTGGACCAAGTAATAAAAACTTCAATATCAATATCAAATAAATTCTTAAACATAAAAAAGATCTTTTGTGTAAGTTAACTGTAAAGTGTCCCTCATTACCTTATTTATATGGCCTAGTCAAAACTCACAAGGAAAACAAACCTATGCGCCCAATTATTAGTACTGTAGGATCAATTGCTTATAAACTATCTAAATATCTTACTAAACTGTTATCCCCGCTACTAGGAACTGTATCTAATTCACACATCCGGAATTCTCTTGATCTTGTGGAAAAAATAAATAACATTGTACTAAACCCTAGCGATATCTTTGTCAATTTTGATGTATGTTTTTTTGTTTATAAAAGTCCCTATTCACTCTGTGCTAGAATATTTAAGTAACGAACTTGTACTGCATGAATTGCCTATGTCCGTTAGTCACATAATTCCTTGATTAAGTTATGTATTTGTGATTGCAGATTTATTTTTAATGGAGAATATTACCAACAAATATTTGGTATGGCCATGGGTAATCCTTTATCACCCCTCCTTTCAAACTGATATATGGAAATTTTTTGAGAGACAACACCTCCCGAATATAACACTTGTCCCCTTAAAAAAATGGTACGATATGTTGATGATATCTTAGATCTTAGTAGTCTTACCTGTTGGTATCGATGTAAATGATTTACTGTCTAAATTGAATAATTTAGTGCCATCCATAAAATTCACAGTTGAAATCGAAAATAATAATGTCATCCCTTTCCTAGTATGTATAATACATAGAGATCTTTCCAATGCAAATTCAGTATTTATAGAAAACCCACAAATAATTTAACATATGTACATTTTTATTCTGGCCACCATCTTAATATTAAAATTTAAATTTTTTCTTCTATGTTCCTACGCGCTTTGCGTATCACGACTCCACAATATCTTGACCAAAAAATAGAATACATAAAAAGATAGGAAACGATCTCTGCTACCCACCTCATTTAATTGATTTATGTTATCAAAAAGCTCACAAAAAGTTTTATAGTGTTGCTATTAATGAAAAAGAAATGGCTAAAAAATGTACTTAGCTTACCTTACTTTCGTGGAGTTGAACCATGAAATCAATATTTAAAATCGTTTAATGGTAATGTATGTACTCTTATAACAATACCATTAGAGATATGCTAATTAAGAATAGTCCCGTAACAAATAACAACATTATTTACAAAATTCCTTGTAAGGATTGCCCATCGTTTTACGTTTGTCAGTCAAGTAAAAATTTTATGTGTACGTATTAAGCAGCATATGTATTCAGTTAGAACAGCCCAGACTTCAAATGCACTGTTTATCCATCTGAGTGAAAAATCTCATTGTATTTATTGGGGTGATACCTCGGTAATTGCGTTTTGACTAATCCGTACAAGCAAGGTAGCGAAGGAGATTTGACTGACAATTTGCCTAGTAGTTCTGTTTTATCTACCTTACTTGTACGGATTAGTCAAAACGCACAAAGAAATAACCCTATGCGGCCTATTATCAGTACTGTTGGTTCAATTTCATATAAACTCTCGAAATATATCACTAAGATCTTGTCCCCGTTACTTGGAACCATCTCCGATTCTCATATATATAATTCTCTAGATTTAGTTGATAAATTAAACAAAATTGCTCTTTGCCCTGCTACTGATAGATTCGTTGTTTTGATGTATGTTCTCTTTTTACTAAAGTCCCTATAGACTCTATTTTAGAATATCTTAATAATGAACTAACTCAGTCACATTATTTCACTCACGAGTTTGTGCATTTGTGATTGTAAGTTTATATTCAATGGTGAATTTTATCAACAAAATTTTTGGCATGGCAATGGGAAATCCTTTATCACCATTACTCTCAAACCTGTATATGGAATTCTTTGAAAAACACTACTTACCTAATATCATTCATATTCCTGTAAAGTGGTATCGTTACGTTGAAATACATAATTATATATCTTTCTGAAATGACATTTTGATTTCGATACCTAAAGGAAATAATCTATAATTTTATGCCAGTGTTATAACACCCACCACGAGCACAACTAATGATAATGATAATAAATAACCCCCTTAAACTTGCCATCTGTAGGACAGCCATTTTAGACAGATGGAATGTGTCAATATCAACTGATCTTTTCAGTTGGAAAAGTATACAAGGCAACTGGGAAGGGACAGGGAAAGGCAGAGATATTCAAAAAGGCCCAGTCAGCAGAAAAAGACGTCCCTAGTAATCAAAACCGTCGCCGCCCCTTTCAGCATAGTATGACAACCGTTCTTCCGGTAATCTAAGCAGTCTGCTGTCTTAATGAATGCTGTCTCTGCTATCTGAAAATATTTGCATCTCTTTCATTTTATATATCGACAATAATCATTGTAAAATTTTATGATTTGTGGTTGGATCATTAGTTCCAGTTAATTTTGGGTTTAGACGGATAAATGATATTTATAAAAGGCTTACTTATCATAAAGATGTGATAGCAATAGGGAATCTACAGAGTTCTATATAGTTGTTCATGAGGCACTAGTTTACTCTAAACTCCACTGATATAAAATGGGAAGTTGTTTTCATGAATTAAATCGTCAAATCATCAATATCCACGAAATCTCTAACCATTTGATATTTTCTTAAATATTTCATCCAATTCCGTTCAGGGTGGGCAGTAGGTTGGCCAAGGCACAAGCCTCACCCATTGAGACACCTCCGTTAGAGATTATGGTCCCTTCTGAGGCTGGCCAGTACAGCTTGTTGTTGGGTCCTTCTCTATCACGGAATTTTATGTGCCTAGATTAACTCGGAATATACTGGCATATTCATTAAATAACTTTTACTATTGACTCACTCGACATCAGTGAACACCCTATACTTCTTTCCTTTTTATTTACCCTTCCTTATTGCATGGATTGGACTAACTAGCCTGGTAGGTATCTATTCTAGAAGGCCACTCTAAAATAAATCGATGTCCTCTAATCCTCAACGGTGCTCTTGCTTGAGTATACACTCGAGTTCACTTCTCTTTCATACCAGAGGATGCCTGGTGTTTAGCAAGAGGATGCTTCACTCTTATCATTTCATTTTTCTTTGTCTTTACCCATGAATTCATTTTCCACCCAACAACTATTGCCTGTTCTTCGGTTTCTGGCAAATCTAGAGATGTATTTGTCCTTGCTGGGTGACCAGTCATATTCTGGCAATAATTTCGTCTTTTTATGGGTTATTTTTTTTAGTTTGAGTTTGCAAACATTTATACTTGTCTTACTTGTTGCTTCTTTCTAGCAACATCTAACTTTATCCTGAACCACAGAATCGGTCATGGAAATGTCATTTTATATAATAAAAGGGACATGGATGTTGCTGCTCTTACTTTTCATATCCTGTTTTGTTCTTAAACTCTTGTTTGATTTGTGACCTATTTCAAAAATGTCGATTCCAGGGTTTAAGAAGCCATTTCCTTCGAGTTCAATAAATCTTTAATCTTTATGTTTGGTAGTTAAGAAACCCAGATTTGAATAATTATTTATGGCTGTTTGCTTACCAAATTAGAGTAATTTAGGAAACTGACTCCCAGCCTTGATTCATTTTTGTTTGTGATTACAATGTTCATCAGAGTGAATGACTGAGCTCATTTACTACTACAGATATTCATGGTAATGTTGCTCTAGACTTTTCCACTATATCTGGTTGTAAGCTGTTAATAAATGAACCTACATGCCAATCTGGCAACCGTCGCAAGGATTGTGCCTAGTGGAGTAGATTTGCCGGTGAATTCATCCCACCATAGTTTGGTTATGAAGAGATAGATCAAGTTGTTCCTGATGTTAGCTTTTCAAGAGAGGTATACTTGCAATCCCTGGCCAATTTGGATAGTATTCACCACGATCATATTGTGCTCAGGTGGAGTGATATTTATAGAAATGCTAATAACTTGAGTGTTTAAAAGATCAACTTAAGACCATTATTAAGAGGAGAATTACTAAAATCTTCAAGTTTTATATAAATCATAAGCCATGGTTTAATGATGTATGTAAGATTGCCTACCATGAAATAAAAAAAGAAAAAACTTATCATTCATAGAGCAACAATCAATTGGAGTTTTTGTTGTATAATTTTATTGAGTTTGAAGTCAAGCTCAGATGGTTTAAGAGAGAGCTGAAAAAGATTATAATGAGGGTGTGAAGGAGATTTTGCTTTTCATTGGTGATATCCCAGGTGGCGTTCCATTCTAAATCCATCACTCTTTGGATATGACTCATGCATGCCTCCCCTTATAGGAGCTGCTGGTACTGCTGTATATCAGCCTGAACAGAGGTCAGAAGTTCTGGTAAGAGTTTTTGTGAGCAAACTGTGGTGAGTCTGTGGTGTTGCCTCAGTCATGCTTTCCAGAGCCTAATTTGTGCTGAGTGAGCATCAGTTCAAGAGAAGTGAAAAGTTTATTTCTCGGTCTTGACAGTTCTGGCAGTGTAGACCCTAATGATATCCCTCCTAAGGTGACTACTATGTTTAGAAGATTAGTTGGACATGCAAGTTTTCCTTATGATTAGAGAAAGAGAAACATTACTGCATTAACTAAGGAACTAAGTCCATTGGTATGCCCTTCAGAATATATAAGCTGACTCGAAGTAACCCAGCCTTTGTAAGTTTGCTGAATGTAATAACCTGCTACCATCATTAGTGTATTTCATTTTTGCAACTAAGATGTGGGATAGTGTGCCTAGCACAGGCGTGGAGTTTATTATTTTATATTTAAATATTTAAGCAAGGAAGAATTCATCCATGCCTTTCTGACGACGTTTCGTAAATATTATATGTTTTAGTTTTATTATCTATTCCCTCATATTTATTCATATATACTTTCCCTATAATTATCTCTCTCTAAAGGCAGATTACCCACAGGAACTCTTTTGGTTTTATAGGCTGTCGAATTTGTCCATATGCATTTTCAGTTAAGATTTCAAGAAGGAAAAAGAGAAAGGGGATCTCGATATTTTTCTTGAAACGCACAAAGACGCTCATGCACACACAAAGGCACATGCAAACACGATGACAAATCTATCTCTTCAAAACTTTCTTGGGGGAATGCAGTGGAAGAAAAGATATGACCAGACACACTTGCTCTTTCGGTCAGGTTTTTTGTTTTTTATGCAGGTATCTTTACTATCAAGCCGCTAGTAGAATATTTTGGCAAACTTCTCTGATTCCACACAGATGAAAAATATCAGAGCAGAAGTTCCTGCAACAATTAACAAGAAAGAAAAATATTTTAGAGAGGTCATATGCCTGAAATAGTCTCCCTTATGGCAATAACTATTGCAAGAGGAATATCACTATCCATATTGATACTGATGACCTAAAATGACATTTCAGAATTAGGTAGAGCCCCAGGAAAACGGAATGATTACATGCCGTTCTAGACTGGCCAGTAAAGGAGGAAGAAGGGCTACGAGTAGAAGCCCATTCAGTTTGTTGTTAATCAAACAGAGAGAAGAAGAGAATGAGGTTCAACTGACAAGACAGAGAAAAATAAAGGTGGTGCATTAAAATATTTGATTGCACATATTTATTGAAAGTAATATTCGCATAGGTAAACAAACCGAACATCCTTTCCAATAAATAAACTTCACAAGACCCACTAATACAGGTACCAGACAATGACGTCACATGGGCGTTCCAGACAGGAACCACTAGGGAGCTCGTCGATACAACAAAGAGTTCGACAATCCTTCTTCGTCTCCAGTTTTGTATTAATTATATTTTAATAGTAGTCTACCAGTGACATTATCTATACAGCCTCATGTGTTAAACTCTAAGTTTATATTTCTGTCGATAGAAGAGGAAGTGAAAAGAAATTTGTCCTGGAGTTACCTTAAATATACTTAAGATTGTGTTAAATATTTAACTATCCTTTGTTTGCAGCTTGTAAATCATAGTCCATAGCTCACTTTACGCGGTCATCAGTCACCTGACTGGACGACCTGTCTTGGTGGGTCTTGGCCTTGAAATACATCGGAAATTCTAGCCATATAGCCTTCAACCACATACAATCTTTTATTTTTATTCAATTAACTGTTTACGGTCTCAAGTGTTATTCTCTCTCTCTCTCTCTCTCTCTCTCTCTCTCTCTCTCGCTATCTCTATCTCTGTCTCTCTCTTTCTGGTGAATTTTTATATAAGGAAACAAAATTATGCTGTTATTTCTTGTAATTAAGATTGTTACATTCATTAACAGGGTAATTTGCGATTGTAAATGTTGGCTACGCTCCGTTATTGAAAAGGCTTTGAGAACAAGCATGTTTGTATAGAGCAGATAAGAGAAAGGATACAATTTTCTGGGATCGTGGAAAAGTTTATTCATAATGAAATAAAGGCAAACGAGAGAATTGCTCGGGAAGTGTGACCAACATCAACTCTAGTTATTAAAGAATGTGAATAAGAGGCCAATTTGACCTTCGGTATCCTCTCTCTCTCTCTCTCTCTCTCTCTCTCTCTCTCTCTCTCTCTTAGGCAATAACAATATCAGCTAATTAACTGGAAACCAATGGTCGTTTCTATGCGAGTTTTGGGAAGACGTAGTTGTGAAGGAATGTAATATTCACCAGAACAGCTCCCCATCTTCGAATTAGTAGAGCACTGAACAAATAACAGAAGGCCCAACCTTTACGCTTTGTTATATTTATCTGATTCGACTGCTGTGATGATCATATTGGAGAGACAAAACCTAAGGCTAACCACAGAGCTTTCGAGAGTTTGTACGGTTCCATTTTCACAAAGCAGAATCGTAGATTCTCGAAAGCTCTCTGATTACCTTTATTTGTAAATATATACTTGTACAGATTGATAATCATGTTGTTTAAAGATGCTGCATATTATATTTTATCTATTTTGACTTTACATACTACACTTTCATCGCTATCTAAATAGAAAAAATTGACATTAATACAATTATTTAAGATACGACTCACGTCCTTTGCTTCCACATCCCAAATAAACAGAAAAGAAAACAGAGGCACAAATATAATGAGAAGATGATGAGCATTCCTCAAGTTTCTCAGACGTGCATTTTAGCAGCATATTTTAAGTTAGCAACGAAGGGACTTCTGCTCATGCTGAGAGGAAGTATTCGGTGTTTCCTGTAGGAATGAATATCTTAAAAAAAATTCTCATAGTGGAAGAATCATGAGCAAACTTCACTTTTACAGTCACATAGTTGAACACGTGATATCATTGATATTGGAGTCAGACTGGAAATTTTGGCTCCAAGACATTTAGCCGACGGGTGTTTGGGGCGGGTATTTGGCCGAACAGACATTTGACCAAACGGACACTTAGTCGACGACATTTGACCGAAGAACTTTTGGCCGAAAATGTATTAGATGTACATACATCGAACAAGCCTTACAAACTTACAGAAAGCAGAAAGACCAATCTGAAAAGAAGAAATAGCAAAGCCAAGAATAGGCAAAAGTAAATCCACAAAAAATACAAACAGCTGTAAAATTACAGAAAATATCAGACATAAATCTTGAATTATTTTAATGAATAAAAGGTAATCTTACCTGCATTGATAACTTGTCGTTGTAACGGTCACAAAAAATGATTCAAACGATAACCAGATGAAGAATACAAAACCTTGAATAAACCTGCTATTTTTCGAAAATATATTTCGTACACTTATCGATGAATGATGTATGCCTTCGTTGCCTCATTTATTATTTATTCATTCATTTATTCATTCATTTGTATATTTGAAAAGAAAACTAGGTCATCAGAGACATGCAATTACTTCGAAAGTTCTCGCCTCACCAACGCATAAATGTTTGTGTTCTTAATCTTAAGAAAAGAAAAAAGAAAAATGTAAATCTTTGCTTGATTGACCGACATAAAAAGACGGGCAATCCTTACAAGGAATTTTGTATATGATGTTTTTATTTGTTACCTGACTATTCTTAATTATCATACCTTTAATGGTATTGTTATAAGAGAACACCAGAGTAATATTACAAGATTTGAATATTTATTTTGTGGTTTCAAATCCACGAAAGTAATGCAAGCTAAGTACATTGTTAGGGGTTTCTTTTTCCTTTGTTAATAACTACTAAAACTTTTGGTGAGCTATTTGATAACATAAATTAACTATATGAGTTGGGTAGCAGAGATCATTTCCGATTTTCTTTTTTATTTATTCTATGTCTCGGTACAGATAGAACGTTGGAGAAAAAATTGTAATGTTAATATTAAGATGGTGACCAGTATAAAAATGTGCATATGTAGAGGTACGAAAATGCAGCACATGTATTCAATTAGGACAGCACTGACTTCAAAAGCACTATTTATCCATCTGAGTGAAAAAATCTAATTGTATAAATGCGGCGATAAACTCTGTAATTGCTAGATCTAATGATGATGTTTCAAGAAAATTACTAGAATCAGCAATTTTACAAATCACTAATAAAAAACCTAAATCTTAGCCTGGATTGTACAATTTGGACCAATATATTTGTAAAATGTTTATAAAGGACCTTAAAAAATGAATTAACTAATAATTAATTAGTCCCACTTGTTTTAGTTATCATTATTTTTCCCTCTCATGCTCGATATATTTATATCTTATGTTGGTTTCTCATTCATTGTCTGAACACTTTTGTAAATTTCATGTTACTAATACAAATTATTTTTTTTTTTTTAATTTAATTGCCTTGGGACCAGTGTGTTTGACTGCACCACTCCTAAATTATCAGTCTATCCTTTAGGATTTTACTAAACTTGTACTGTCCGGTCGTATATGCCTCTTTGTTTTCAAAATGTATTGTTTTCTGACTAAATTACCTGTGGCCAAGTGGGGATGGCTGCTTTTAAAATCTTTAATCTAGCCCAGGGGCCTTTTTTTTCGTTTCTTTAAAGTGAAGTCGACCTTTTGTTAATCCTGTGATGTACGTTTGTATATGTTTACCAGTACTGTGTTTTTCTTTGTTCTTGCATCAGTCTTGCCGTATGCAAGGTATATAGGAAATAAGGGAGACCGTTTCATATCTAAATTGGACCTGACCATTCTATAATACCTTGGCTGTAAGTTAAGGGTCGTTAAGACCGAAACATCTCGGCAGTTCTCGTGCTTTCATTTTCCTCCGCGACATTACCTTTATTTATGCATAATATATATATATAAAATATATATATATATATTATATATATATATATATATATATATATATATATATATATATATAGAGATGAGAGAGAGCGAGAGAGAGAGAGATAGAGAGAAGAGAGAGAGAGGGGTGGGATATTGGACAACTGTGAGCAATTTATGAAAAGCAGCTATCTTCCCACTGAGACAGATCAGAGCATTGTTTCTGTTCTGGTAAGATTAATTCCTTGAAATCTTATTTGGTTAAGAATTAATCGATAGTTTGATAAAAAGTTTTATCAAACGCATCTTTCCTCATTTTCTAACTTTTTATGGAAATGGTTGTACACAGTCATTGACTCACATACATAAACACACACACAGGCGCGAGCGCGCAACGAACGAACACACACGCATACACATAAAACCAACACACATAATGTATTATCTCTATACGATATATATTTAGAATATATCAATATTTATATCATCTACTATAATTATTATATAGATATATAAAGGTTTTTGCCACGAAGGAAAATTGAAATGCGAGATAGCCAAGAACTTTCGTCTAGCACGACCCTTTACTAAGGCATAACTTGGTAAAGAGTCTTGCTAGACCGAAAGTTCTTGGCTATCTTGCTTTTGAATTTTCCTTCGTGGCAAAAACCTTTATTTATACATAGCATCACGTTTTATATACTTCGTGATAAAGTTATTCATATATATATATATATATATATATATATATATATATATATATATATATATATTATTATATAATATATATATATATATATATATATATATATATATATATAATATATTATATATATATATATATATATATATGTGTGTGTGTGTGTGTGTGTGTGATGAGTGCATGACTGCGTACAACCAGTTCCTTAAAAACGTAAGAAAATAAGGAAAGAGCGTTTGATAAAAACTTTTGACAAAAAACTAAGGCAATTGCTTTTTAAATAGAATTATATATATATATATATATATATATATATATATATATATATATATATAATATTTCTTTAAAATCAATTGCCTTAATAAGTTTTTTGCGGGTATCTTTATACCGAGGAAGGTTTTTCCGATTCTCGTCCGTCAATTTCTGGTGAAAAATACGCAGACTTCCTTCTTCCATTTATTGAATTTTGGTGGGACAGCTGTTTCGCCTTATGGCATAATTAAGCGAACACTGACTTACAATCCTGGCCTTCCGGCCTTTTTATTTCACCGTGTGGCAAGTATGACCTTCAAGTATGGGTACTGATTGGTCTATGGATTAACAGCTTAACCATTAAGGGTGTTGTTTCGGATACAAAGAACTTGTGTGACGATAAAAACATTTGAGTCTTCAAACGTCTCATATTGATTTCCTAACCAGTCTATTTTCCAGTCATTTATAAAAACTGTCGATCCTTATTTTCTTGTTATATTATATTATGATCTGTTTTCTGTGTGTAAATCAGTATATCATTCCTAAAAATCTATCTACTGAAGACTATTAAATATTATAATAAATTTATCTTTTGCATTATATGTATTTACAAAAATCACAATTATATGCTTATGAAGGCAAATTTTGTGTTTCACTGAATAGGGGTGCCCCAGAGATCAAACCTTCCACCGAAAAAACTAGCGAATTTTGAAGGCTACCCTATGTTGAAAAAGGGGGCTGCTCCCGCCCGTCGAAAGAAATGAGAACTTGACCTTACACTAAATATGACCCCAGTGATCTTAAGTATCACCCGAAATCAACAGCCAAACATTTACATACATGTTAAATCTCAACAGTGTATTCACACTTACTAATAGGGCTGCAATTTGGTATGTTTGATGATTGTAGGGTGGATGATCAACATACCAGTAATTTTAAGATCTGAGGGCGGACAGAAAAAGTACGGGCAGAAAAAAGTGAGGACGGGACAGGATAAAGACAGGCAAAGTGTTTTTTTTCTTTCTTTCTTTTTTTGTTAGATAACTTCTTACTTTGAATCTTCATATGACATATGAAGCTTCAGTAAAGACGACATGTATCTACAAAACAGTTATCAACAAAAAAAAAGCAACAATTAGAAGCATTCCATTTTTGAGTGAATGTAAGGGATAATTAGTCCTTTGATACGATGGCTCAAGTGAATTTTCCGAAATTTTATATCACTGGCATAAATTGGTAACTTACTTGAAATTTAATATCACTTATGAATGTAAGAGAATATCTTTCTTTGTAAACATGATCAACAACTTGTAGGAGATATTTAAGGATGTTTTTAAAAGACCTGTCCCTCGTAAGGGGTTGGTGCCGTTAGTGCACCTTATGCGGTGCACTGTAATTATTAATTAAGGCTCTTTAAAACGTGCCCTCGGCCCCTAGCTGCAACCCCTTTCGTTCCTTTTACTTTACCTTCTTTCATATTCTCTTTTTCCATCCTACTTTCCACCCTCCTCCTAACACTTGATTCATAGAGGCTTCCTCCTGTTACACCTTTCACTCTTTATACTGTCAATTTCTGTATCAGCGCTGAATGACCTCACAGATCCTGAATGACCTCAAAGGTCCACTGCTTGGCCTTTGGCCTAAATTCTATACCCAATTCCATTCAGTTAAAATACCTCACAGCAATGGAATACAAACATGTTTCATTGAAACAAATTATTTTGAAACACCCATGGCGCTACCTGCATTATAGTGAGACGTGTACATGTTCACAGACTTGGAAAATAGTTCGAATTGTCTTTACATTCCATATTCAATGACTCAATCTCTGCCTATGCACTTCGATGAAATGTCAGTTTTCTCGTTGGTAAAATCTGAGTGAAAAATAAATGTTTCTTTTAGTTTTCTGAAAAAGAAAACTATTGTACAGATTTTGACTGTCCATCCAGACTTTTCTGTCCGTCCTCAGATTTTAAAAGCTACTAAGGCCAGTGGGCTGCAAATGAGTATGTTGATTATCCTTACTTCAATCATCAAACATACCAAATTGCAGTCCTCCAGCTTCTGTAGCTTTTGTTTTATCTATGGTTAAAGTTAACCATAAACGTGTGTCTGGCTACGATATAGGCCAGGCCACCACCGGGCCGTGGTTATAGTTTCATGGGACGCGGCTCATACAGCACTACGCCGAGATCAGCGAAAGTTTCGATCTATTTTCGGTGGCCTTGATTATAATCATGATGTACAGAAAACTCGACTGCGTTGAAGAAACTTCGGCGCATTTGTTACTTGTATTAAATCATGGTCACCAAAACAAGCCGTGGAAGAAATTAATAATTTTTATTTGGTCTTTGGTAGAAGAGATGAATACAGACAAATGAACCTTCTGACGAAAGTTTTGGACGTTTCTTTCATTCGTGGCTTCATGACTTTCAGTTCTTTCAAAATGTTCCGTTGTTTTGCTTTTGTTTTTCTTCGCCAAAAGTCTTAGAAAGAAAGATTGACGAAGGCAGTTAATCTGCATCTTTCCAGTTGGGAAAAATCATTAAACCTTCATAAAGTATCATATTTCTAATTAACTTTCGTATCTGCTTTTGATGTTTTTGTTTTTTCCATCCACTATGTCTTGTAACTATAAAATCTTCGATATAGATTCCTTATATTGATTTTATTCCACTTTGATATTAAACTGCTTAATCAGTTTAGTCCTTTCCTGTAGCTTTTATTGCATATCGTGATTTTGTTGATTTGGTTTCTTCTCGTTCTAGTTTTCTGGAAAGAAAATTATTGTGCCGGCTTTTTCTGTCCGCCCTCAGATCTTAAGAAATACTGACGATAGAGGACTGCAAATTGGTAAGTTGATCATCCACCCTCCAATCATCATAAACATACCAAATTGCAGCCCTCTAGCCTCAGTAGTTTTTGATTGATTCAATTTTAAAGCGAGCCATAATCGTGCGTCTGGTAACAACATAGGCTAGGTCATCACTTGGCCGTGGTTCAAGTTTCATAGGCCACGGGTCACACAGCATTATATCGAGACCACTGAAAGATAGATATATTTTCAAAAGCCCTGATTATACCACGCACAGAAAACTCGATTGCACTGAATGGTTGAGAATGATTTTCCATTTGCAGCAATCCAGAAATATCATTCGTTCGTTTTTTTTTGTTTAATCCCCCAGTGCAAAAGCTCAGCTGTCTGGCTGAGCTTTCCAGTGTTTCTTGATATTTCATTTGAATACTGTTGTTTTTATTCCAGTTTCTATTCGTTATATCTTCTTTTCTAGTTTTTGGACGCAAGTAAATTGTTGTATTGTTTGTGACTTTTTCTTGTCGTCGACTGCTGTAAAATCCTTTGTTTATTAACAAAAGACAATTAATTCCATGACTGATAAAAGCAAATCATTTCCACCATTATAGGTAGACGCCGATGGTTCTGGCAACCTGATATCATCCCCATCTAGCCCAGAAAAGACGAAAGCAGGAACAACGGGTGGTGGGGGGAATGGGGGAAAGGAAAGCAAGGGAAAACTCAAGGATGAAGTCTAGAGGAGATGGTGAACAAAGAAGAGAAAAATTCCAAAGCCTGCCCCAGGAGGAGAGATCAGACGCCTCACCGTTAGATGAGTGGAATACGCATTTCCATGTACATACAATGGTCAGCATCTAATCATTTAAGTATTCCAGGCTCTTCCTGACCCTTCCCGCACCCCCCCCCCCCCCCCGCCCCCCACACTACACTCTTCATATAAAAGAATACTTTTCAATCGACACTAAATGTTTTAGGTTAAAATTCCTCAATAATGTATATGAGATAGTATTTTCCCGAAATACCAAAAGGCTTAAACCAGGGAACTTTCGTGAAAGCCCCCTGTTTTTACCTTTATGTATTTTGGATGTATCGCATACTTTATCATATACATTTTATTGTGGATTTTACCTCATCGCCTCCGGTCACCGCTTAGTGATGCACTATAGACTTAATATTTTCCATCGCACCTCACCTCGTGGGATATTCATTTTTGTCATGAAATGGAGGTGAATACCCTCGAGCCTTGTAATGATCATTAATAGTTTTCTTTGAACTGGTTAGAGCTTTGGATTTCCACTCTACTTTCGTGTTCCCTGAATCCTGCAACCTCTCTTCCTTTAAAGTTCTGTGTTGATTCCATCAAATTAATCGCACTTTCCTTTCGCTCCTACTTGTATTGTTTCAATCTGGAATGCACCGAATAAGGAAGATTTGCCGGTCCCATCGGACGACGCATGAAAATCTTAGGTCTATAACGACCTTAATAAAGGTCGCGGTTGGCATTCCAAAGAGCACTGATGCGCATGCACAGATTCCAGTTCCCTTCCGGAGGAGCGATTTGATGACGAAGTCTTGTCTCAGTTTTGAGTCTTGGGGCGAATCTCAGGTGATGGAAACTTTACTCAGCATTTTATAAGAAATGTCAGGCTCAGGAGGCAAGAATTCTTGAAAGCGTTGCGTCTTCTGAATGCTTTTCGGTCGTGTTTAGTGGGGGCTGCTGGAGGTCAGGAGATCTTCAGGACGGTTTGGACGACACCCAAACGACCTGCTGAAGTTTGGAGCACAAACAAAGAACTGGAAGTTAAGAATTTTCTTTAAGAATTCGTAGTAACACACCCGCGTGTACGCACTTTTGCTCCTGCGCACCCTTACCCTACATTCACACACACACACACACACACACACACACACACACACACACACACCACACACATATATATATATATATATATATATATATATATATATATATATATATATATATATATATATATATATATTTCAAGTCTGAAGTCTCTGCGTGTCGTGTCTTTGTTGAATACAAAAAAACTTCATACAGAAGAAAAATAAAGGGCAACCATTCATCCATATAAAATCGAAGACAAGAAAATGGAAAGCTAAGAGATAAAGATACATATATTTATTTTGTAATAATCGGGAGTAAAGACAGTAGTCCTAGTGAAAAGAACAAAGCGCAAAGGAAAGAGGGAAAAACCTTATAAAGTTTGGGAAAAGACTCTGGGTGACTCCCTTAGGACAAGCATGGAAATTCCCGACCATTGCTGTTTACTTAGTCTCTTAATAGCTGAAAGATAAGATTTTATCTTTTATTTAGACTATTGCTACTGCCCATGGTTTGGAAATTCTAACACACTTTAATTTCTAGCATATATTTTACTACATGCATTAATGAAAGATGGTTCAGTTTATTCCTTCAATAATATTAAACTTCAAGATATTCTAAATTGTGTTTTTTTATTTGTTTTGTCTCCATCATTCTCCATCAGTTTGTTATTTTTACCATTATTTTACTCTTATTATAATTATTTCATTCTTATTCCTAGAATTCTGTTCGAGCATTTTGATTATTAGAAGTAACAGGGTTCAGTTCAGACCATATATCAACGCTCCGCCTCTTGACGCTGACTGAGTATGGGAAGTCTGACTCTGCCCATTGATTGTTCTGCTTGTTTGAAGGTTGATGATGTAAACAGTTCTTGTGAACCTGATCTTATAACTTTAAATGTTAATCCTCTATACTTGATTAACAAAGAATCACAATATAGCTACACATGCATCCAGCTACAGAGAATTTTGAAATTTCTACAACCTCTATTTTTTATAATGTTGAGACGGTTTCTTGAGTAATAAATCAACTATGATTACCTTGATTATGTGCAGAAGTTTACCCAACAAATGGGTGTGTCCAGTATACCCTGAAGTGGAAAAAGGATATATTCCTTCCTACCTCCGTTACTTACAACAGCCTAGTTTTCATTCCTTCAGCATATGTGCATTTCTGCTCTCTTTTTGGCCATCCTTTATAAAAAGGACTTCCGGTTACTGTTCTGGAAACACAAACACAATACACACACGGCATTATGTCTTACAAAATCTGATGAATAAAGACAAAGGGAAAGTTAGACTGTTTAAAGAAAAAAAAGTGGCAGGGAGGGAATGATACTTATTTTGTTTACATAATCATGATTTACTCTGTGACACTCAAATATTCGGAATTCTCGTCCTGACAGACATTTTGGTCATGTTTAAAACAAGAAGAGAAAAAATGGTAATCGTCGTTTAATCAAAATCTGACTGTTTCATCACCTTGTGGCTCAGAGCCTCTGACTAAGCCTTCGTGAGTGGGGACTTTTGGAGGTTTCAGGTGAACGCCGCATTTTCAATCCCAGAGAGGGTTATGTTTCGGTTTGTATATTTCTCAATGGGATTTCTTTTAGTGATCTTCCATTTGCGGAAGACTCATTCATTACCTTCCGGAATGAATTTTCAAACTGCTTTATTTTCCCATTTTCCCTGCAATGGGGACTGATTTACTTTTTCATAACTATTCGATGAAAAAGAAAAACTTTACATCGTCTAAAAGCAATCTGATACAGTATTGTCATTACAATAAATAAACATTAATTATTCTTTTGTATTTTATTATTGTTTTAGAAAAGCATTCATTTTATGAAAAGATTTCACATTAAAATGTTTTGGTGTATAAATATTGAAGTTTAACTGAACTTGACATACCTTCCTAGGATTTTAATACCGGTGTCTCTGGCAATAATGATTTGTTTATCTAAATTTTTCCAAAAGGGAATTTGGGTGTCCCGTTCTATTATATTTGCTTTATTTCTGTTCTACTTAATAGTTTTCATGTATGGAACTGTTTATCCTGATTACATTTAAGCAATTACTTGTTCTTTTGACTATAGTGCCGTAAGGGGATTGTGTTCTGATCTTAATCCTAACATATTCCGGATAGTACAATCGCCATTATTTCTGTTTCTTGTTTAGATACCACTGTTATTTATATCATATCTATATTCCTTGCTGAATGCCTAAGTCTTGAAGTAATACCTTTCTTTGCATTTATTTCATTTGAATTCTCTAGTTTTTAATAAAGGAGTTTTGAAACGCTCAAAGTTTTATGACTTGTGCAGGTCGGTTCGTGTCCCCTGGCATTCCATTGGAGAGTCTGGGTTCTGACCCCCGATGCCAGTCAGAAATTTAGTTCTATGAAACAAGTGCCTCACAATCCTGCTGGAAGGGGATTCGAAATGAAATTCTACCAACTGACTCACTGAGGGGTCGGGAAGTTAGGTAAAATTTGTTGGTATATTAGGCGGCATCCTGAGTAAGAAAACCTTCAGGTACAGAAGAAGTACTTCGGTTCCAACTTCTTTTTTTGACCTGTGTGGGTCTAGTATAGACTAGAATTCGATGCTAATGTGAGCCAGAAATAGTGTGTGTGTATTTGTATAAGTGAAGAACTATTACAACTCTGAAGTTTCTACATATGATTAACTTTTCTCCTCATAAATTCTATTTTCTTATATTTATTCCTTTCTTTTTTACTGAATAGATGTATGTTCGTTTGTAGATAAGCTTATTTTCATTCATTCTTTTATGTAAAACCTTGCTTTTATACCTTCAATTGTTGATTATTATTAATGCCTAACTTTTTGAAAAGTTGTATGAATAAAAACATCTTTATTGCGACTATTCGCTTCTGCTCGGAATCATTTTCGAGCAAGTTAGAGGATGAGAAAGACAACACAGGTCCCATAGGAAAAGGTTTATGAATTACGTTGCTCAGAAATGTTAGAAAAATTCATTGTCTAAATCCTAAATATTAAAACGCAACGAAACCATTATCAACGATAATAACAGATATATATTTTGTACATCTTTCCTGCTACGTTCTTTTGGCCTGAGTATTACAGAACTTTCGCTTTTGGGGGGGAATTCTCACTTAATTCAGTTATTCCAAGTTGTTAGTTTCTAAAAAAGGCATTTGTTAGGGATGGAATCAATGTTCATAATGATAGAAACTTATCATACCTAATTCAATAAACATCTTAACCATCTCAGGGAAAAGGTTAGTTATTCAAATTCTTAAAAAATGAAAGCTCTGTATTCATTTTCCACCGAATGTGCAAAGCTGTTAAGTCGAAGTTCGTAAAAATAATGCAAACGAAAACGTTCACACTCAAAACGTGAATAAAAACTGTTTACTTTTTCAAACCCCGAATCCTGTTTTAATTTCATATCGAAATATTTCAAAGCGTAGTTGCGCATTGCCGCGCGTTTTTTTTTTTTTTTTTTTTTTTTTTTTTTTTTTTTTTTTTTTTGTCAGAAGATCCAAATTAAAGTTGCGCTTTGTAATGTTGGCTGAATGCATCTTTTTTTATTGTCCCTTGAAATTCTCCCCAAAATTTATTTTCATGAATTACAAAGAATTTCAGGCACCTGCAAACACATGCACATAAACCCACACCTCTCACACTCACACACACACACACATACACACACACACGTACTAAGGTTTTCCAGATTCTTTTATTAGTTTTCTGGTAAAAGGAAAATCATTACGCCGGCTCTGTCTAACCGTCTGTTTGTGGCGTACACTGCCTGGCACCATTGCTATGTGTTGATTATGTAAACAATGAAGCAACTCATACAATATGATGGAAAAATCTCCTAATCTTTAAAACGTATTTTTTCGCTGTCTGTCAAGACTGTCAAAGGAGTTATTTACTATTTACCAAATTAAATTTGAAAATATTTAATTTTACTGGTACATTTCGTCTACAGTCATTTTGTTTGTTTGTTTGTATGGTGTTTTTTGTTTTTACGTTGCATGGAACCAGTGGTTATTCAGCAACAGGACAAACGGCTTAGGTGACTTCCGAACCACGTCGAGAGTGAACTTATATCACGAGAAATACACAACTCTCACCCCTCAATGATATGCTCGAGGATCGAACTCGCGTCCACCGAGGTGGCACACCAACACAATTCCAACCACGCCACTGAGGCGCTTTCTACAGTTAGCCATAAAGTTTTGCAGATTATGGCAACATTACAACATCATGATCATGCAGCATTGAAGGCCAATTTCCTCAGAGGTTTTGAAAGATTAGTAAATGATCTTTGCAGCATTAACCAAAGGTAATACGTACTATTTGTAGAAAAAAGAATATTTATGCTGCCTGCTATATTTTGTATATAATTAAGCAATAAGGCTGAACAATTTTCTTACCACCGACAAATTTAGTTTTATTCTCCAGAGGCAGAACTAAATATCGTTCTTTATGGTCAAATTGATAGGCAGTAAACTTTGACAACAGCAGCTAAAATACTATTCATCTCCAACGCTGTTATCTCATATAAGCTTCATCCATAGTTATAATGATATTATTAATGGCCTATGTTTGATAGCCTGATACCAAACAGCCATTATTCAATAGTCTATATAATAATTTTATTGAATTTTAAATTTACTATACCTCATACTATTAATACGGATACAATTAAAATTGTACTTTGCAATGCTGTATAAATCTTGCCGTTGCCAGTACTGATGTATATGCCGGCTTGCCTCCTCTGGATACCTCTTATAGACTAAAATCTGCTTTGGTAGCCCCCACATTGTTGCCTCTTAACATATTCTGCATTTCAAAAGTCTGTTATAGAAACTTAAGCTTATGCATACCGGGAGGATGAAAAATGTCTAAAACTTTGGACCAAAATGTTTGGCTAAGTAAATTATGCATGATCCATCGTTTTGGCTTTTGTATTCCTTCTGCAGTTTCTAACCCAAGCAAGCTAGTGGTCTCGCTCTTTGCTCTTATCAGGAAATCTTAAACACAAAATTGACCAAATAAAAGTTCTGAATCTCACATGTCACATATTTTTAAGGCATACTTGAACCTACTATGCTACCCGTAGATCTTATTTGAGAACTATTTACAGTATACATGTAACTAGTATATGTATTAATTCATATTCATACAGTTGTGATTCAGGGGAGAGTACACTGTACCTACTGTACAGAACCAGATCAAAGCATTTGAACCATGGCATAGAAGCTATCTGTACAGCTTTAAGTACAATTATTACCAGGAGGTACATATATAAAGCTATGTAAAACGTCACAGTCATACTGACCTGTAATTCAATATACTTATATACACTGTGCAGTCTAAGTTAGGCTAGTCTGTAAGAATAACTTAAACTTTCATAGCTAGCCAAGACTTGAGCTTTATTCCTACTCTGTGGAGAGAAACATATAGAAAAATAAAATTCCTGAGGTTGCGTCTAGTTAGGCTCCTTTTGCGGTACGTTGATACTTAGTATTTACCGACTTTCAGAGTTAATATTATAACCAGTTAATCATTTATGTAGGGGCTTTCATTAACATGCTGCATTCTAAAAATAGATTAACAGATGGAGGATAAGAAGACAAATGGTGATGAAGAAAAACACATCAGTTTGGAATGCATATGAACTTCGAACTTTATTAGACGACTTCAAAGACGATGCTCTAACATCACCTCTCTCTTTTGTCGCTTCAAATATATATTTGATAAGACAGCCTATAAAGAATAAGTCAGAAGGCAGATAGACCCTAATAGCAACAAATATTGTACTAGGTTTTGTCCCCTGAGGAGATTTGCTTAAGGCTTCGACGCCATAACACTTTCTGCTTGAAATATCCAGTCTTCTTGCATGGCGCCATATTAATTTTAACGTAGCACGGATACCTGATCGTGCATAAATCTCCTCATGAGACTTGAATGTTATACAACTGCCGAAGGGAAATCTAGTTTAGATTTAATCCTTTCCACAGAAATCTTATTGACAGAATATGAAGGTAAGTTTTATCAAGGACAAATGAGCATCATGAAACTGAGAGACCGAAGGGAAGAAAATCAGCCTCAAAACTAATTCTGTTACGAGCGACCAATTTTACGAACATTAATAGAAAATGAATAACCGAAACCTCTTTTGAAAAATATCCGCATATTTTGAAATTGCGAAACACATCCGACAAAAACATTTGCACCGATACTGGAAACAGGATCTGCCTCATTGTGATTGAGGACTAGTTACGATTATGGGTTGCGGAGAGATGGCTCGTGTGGATCCACCGTTACGATGCCTCACCGGAATTAACTGCTTTGCAGATAACGTCTCATACACTCATTGTATATATACGTGCATACATAACATCATTTGTGCATTCGTATGAAACAGCTTAGTTGGGATTTCTTTTTTCTTTTTGAGAAAGAGCCTCATACTTGACAAAGCAGTTTAAATAAAAAAAATATTATAGGAGATAAATAAGAATAATTAATCTCACCCTCACATCGAGTGAATGTTTAATGTGTGAAAAAAGAAAAAAGAAATCCCAACTAAGCTGTTTCATACGAATGCACAAATGATGTTATTGTATGCACGTATATATACAATAAGATTTCTGTCCTCATGAGGAGATTTATGCACGATCAGGTATCCGTGCTACGTTAAAAAATTAATATTGGCGCCATGCAAGAAGACTGGATATTTCATGCAGCAAAGTGTTTATGGCGTCGAAGCCTTAAGCAAATCTCCTCAGGGGACAAAACCTAGTAAAATATTTTGTTGCTATTAGGGTCTATCTGCTTTCTGACTTATTCTTTATAGGCTGCGTTCTCAAAGTGTATATTTGAAGCAACAAAAGAGAGAGGTGATGTTAGAGCATCGTCTTTGAAGTCGTCTAATAAAGTTCGAAGTTCATATGCATTCCAAACTAATGTTTCTTCATCACCATTTGTCTTCTTATCCTCATCTGTTAATCTATTTTTAGAATGCAGCATGTTAATGAAAGCCCCTACATAAATGATTAACTGGGTTATAATATTAACTCTGAAAGTCGGTAAATACTAAGTATCAACGTACCGCAAAAGGAGCCTAACTAGACGCAACCTCAGGAATTTATTTTTTCTATATGTTTCTCTCCACAGAGTAGGAATAAAGCTCAAGTCTGGAGGAGCTATGAAAGCTTAAGTTATTCTTACAGACTAGCCTAACTTAGACTGCACAGTGTATATAAGTATATTGAATTACAGGTCAGTATGACTGTGACGTTTTTTGTACATAGCTTTATATATGTACCTCCTGGTAATATTGTACTTAAAGCTGTACAGATAGCTTTCTATGCCATGGTTCAAATGCTTTGATCTGGTTCTGTACAGTAGGTACAGTGTACTCTCCCCTGAATCACAACTGTATGAATATGAATTAATACATATACTAGTTACATGTATACTGTAAATAGTTTCTCAAATAAGATCTACGGGTAGCATAGTAGGTTCAATATGCCTTAAAAATATGTGACATGTGAGATTCAGAACTGATATTTGTCAATTTTGTGTTTAAGATTTCCTGATAAGAGCAAAGAGCGAGACCACTACCTTGCTTGGGTTAGAAACTGCAGAAGGAATACAAAGCCAAACGATGGATCATGCATATTACTGCAAACATTTTTGGCCAAAGTACATTTTATCCTCCGGTATGCATAAGCTTAAGTTTCTATAACAGACTTTGAAATGCAGAATATGTTAAGAGGCAACAATGTGGCTACCAAACAAAGCAGATTTAGTCTATAAGAGGTATCCAGAGGAGGCAAGCCGGCATATACATCAGTACTGGCAACGGCAAGATTTATACAGCATTGCAAAGTGCAATATTTAATTGTATCCGTATTAATAGTATTGAGGTATAGTAAATTTAAAATTCAATAAAAATTATTATATAGACTATTGATAATGGCTGTTTGGTATCAGGCTATCAAACATAGGCCAATAATATCATTATAACTATGGATGAAGCTTATATGAGATAACAGCGTTGGAGATGACAAGTATTTTAGCTGCTGTTGTCAAAGTTTACTGCCTATCAATTTGACCATAAAGAACGCTATTTAGTTCTGCCTCTGGAGAATAAAACTAAATTTGTGGTGGTAAAGAAAATTGTTCAGCCTTATTGCTTAATTATATACAAAATATAGCAGGCAGCATAAATATTCTTTTTTCTACAAATAGTACGTATTACCTTTGGTTAATGCTGCAAAGATCATGTACTAATCTTTCAAAACCTCTGAGGAAATTGGCTGTCAATGCTGCATGATCATGATGTTGTAATGTTGCCATAATCTGCAAAACTTTATGGCTTAACTGTAGAGAAAGCGCCTCAGTGGCGTGGTTGGAATTGTGGTGGTGTTGTGTGCCACCTCGGTGGACGCGAGTTCGATCCTCGAGCATATCATTGAGGGGTGAGAGTTGTGTATTTCTCGTGATATAAGTTCACTCTCGACGTGGTTCGGAAGTCACCTAAGCCGTTTGTCCTGTTGCTGAATAACCACTGGTTCCATGCAACGTAAAAACACCATACAAACAAACAAACAAAATGACTGTAGACGAAATGTACCAGTAAAATTAAATATTTTCAAATTTAATTTGGTAAATAGTAAATAACTCCTTTGACAGTCTTGACAGACAGCCGAAAAAATACGTTTTCTTTAAAGATTCCTAGATGATTTTTCCATACATATTGTATGAGTGCTTCATTGTTTACATAATCAACACATAGCAATGGTGCCCAGGCAGTGTACGCCACAAACAGACGGTTAGACAGAGCCGGCGTAATGATTTTCCTTTTACAGAAAAAAACTAATAAAAGAATCTGGAAAACCTTAGTACGTGTGTGTGTGTATGTGTGTGTGTGTGTGAGTGTGAGAGGTGTGGGTTTATGTGCATGTGTTTGCAGGTGCCTGAAATTCTTTGTAATTCATGAAAATAATTTTGGGGAGAATTTCAAGGGACAATAAAAAAAGATGCATTCAGCCAAACATTACAAAGCGCAACTTTAATTTGGATCTTTCTGATAAAAAAAAAAAAAAAAAAAAAAAAAAAAAAAAAAAACGCGCGGGTAATGCGCAACTACGCTTTGAAATATTTCGATATGAAATTAAAACAGGATTCGGGGTTTGAAAAAGTAAACAGTTTTTATTCACGTTTTGAGTGTGAACGTTTTCGTTTGCATTATTTTTACGAACTTCGACTTAACAGCTTTGCACATTCGGTGGAAAATGAATACAGAGCTTTCATTTTTAAGAATTTTGAATAACTAACCCTGAGATGGTTAAGATGTATGATTAATAGGTATGATAATTTCTATCATTATGAACATTGATTCCATCCCTAACAAATGCCTTTTTTAGAAACTAACAACTTGGAATAACTGAATTAAGTGAGAATTCAAAGCGAAAGTTCTGTAATACTCAGGCAAAAGAACGTAGCAGGAAAGATGTACAAAATATATACTGTTATTATCGTGATAATGGTTTCGTTGCGTTTTAATATTTAGGATTTAGACAATGAATTTTTCTAACATTTGAGCAACGTAATTCATAAACCTTTTCCTATGGGACCTGTGTTGTCTTTCTCATCCTCTAACTTGCTCGAAAATGATTCCGAGCAGAAGCGAATAGTCGCAATAAAGATGTTTTTATTCATACAATTTTTCAAAAAGTTAGGCATTAATAATAATCAACAATTGAAGGTATTAAAAGCAAGGTTTTACATAAAAGAATGAATGAAAATAAGCTTATCTACAAACGAACATACATCTATTCAGTAAAAAAGAAAGGAATAAATATAAGAAAATAGAATTTATGAGGAGAAAAGTTAATCATATGTAGAAACTTCAGAGTTGTAATAGTTCTTCACTTATACAAATACACACACACTATTTCTGGCTCACATTAGCATCGAATTCTAGTCTATACTAGACCCACACAGGTCAAAAAAGAAGTTGGAACCGAAGTACTTCTTCTGTACCTGAAGGTTTTCTTACTCAGGATGCCGCCTAATATACCAACAAATTTTACCTAACTTCCCGACCCCTCAGTGAGTCAGTTGGTAGAATTTCATTCGAATCCCCCTTCCAGCAGGATTGTGAGGCACTTGTTTCATAGAACTAAATTTCTGACTGGCATCGGGGTCAGAACCCAGACTCTCCAATGGAATGCCAGGGGACACGAACCGACCTGCACAAGTCATAAAACTTTGAGCGTTTCAAAACTCCTTTATTAAAAAACAAACTAGAGAATTCAAATGAAATAAATGCAAAGAAAGGTATTACTTCAAGACTTAGGCATTCAGCAAGGAATATAGATATGATATAAATAACAGTGGTATCTAAACAAGAAACAGAAATAATGGCGATTGTACTATCCGGAATATGTTAGGATTAAGATCAGAAACACAATCCCTTACGCCACTATAGTCAAAAGAACAAGTAATTGCTTAAAATGTAATCAGGATAAACAGTTCCATACATGAAAACTATTAAGTAGAACAGAAATAAAGCAAATATAAATAGAACGGGACACCCAAATTCCCTTTTGGAAATTTTGATAAACAAATCATTATTGCCAGAGACACCGGTATGAAAATCCTAGGAAGGTATGTCAAGTTCAGTTAAACTTCAATATTTATACACCAAAACATTTAATGTGAAATCTTTTCATAAAATGAATGCTTTTCTAAAACAATAATAAAATACAAAAGAATAATAATGTTTATTTATTGTAATGACAATACTGTATTCAGATTGCTTTTAGACCGATGTAAAGTTTTTCTTTTTCATCGAATAGTTATGAAAAAGTAAATCAGTCCCATTGCAGGGAAAATAAAGCAGTTTGAAAATTCATTCCGGAAGGTAATGAATGAGTCTTCCGCAAATGGAAGATCACTAAAAGAAATCCCATTGAGAAATATACAAACCGAAAACATAACCCTCTCTGGGATTGAAAATGCGGCGTTCACCTGAAACCTCCAAAAGTCCCCACTCACGAAGGCTTAGTCAGAGGCTCTGAGCCACAAGGTGATGAAACAGTCAGATTTTGATTAAACGACGATTACCATTTTTTCTCTTCTTGTTTTAAAACATGACCAAAAATGTCTGTCAGGACGAGAATTCCGAATATTTGAGTGTCACAGAGTAAATCATGATTATGTAAACAAAATAAGTATCATTCCCTCCTGCCACTTTTTTTTATTTTTTTTCTTTAAACAGTCTAACTTTCCCTTTGTCTTTATTTATCAGATTTTGTAAGACATAATGCCGTGTGTGTATTGTGTTTGTGTTTCCAGAACAGTAACCGGAAGTCCTTTTTATAAGGATGGCCAAAAAGAGAGCAGAAATGCACATATGCTGAAGGAATGAAAACTAGGCTGTTGTAAGTAACGGAGGTAGGAAGGAATATATCCTTTTCCATATAAGGAAATACTGGACACACCCATTTGTTGGGTAAACTTCTGCACATAATCAAGGTAATCATAGTTGATTTATTACTCAAGAAACCGTCTCAACATTATAAAAAATAGAGGTTGTAGAAATTTCAAAATTCTCTGTAGCTGGATGTCATGTGTAGCTATATTGTGATTCTTTGTTAATCAAGTATAGAGGATTAACATTTAAAGAAGGTTATAAGATCAGGTTCACAAGAACTGTTTACATCATCAACCTTCAAACAAGCAGAACAATCAATGGGCAGAGTCAGACTTCCCATACTCAGTCAGCGTCAAGAGGCGGAGCGTGATATATGGTCTGAACTGAACCCTGTTACTTCTAATAATCAAAATGCTCGAAACAGAATTCTAGGAATAAGAATTGAAAAATATTATAATAAGAGTAAAATAATGGTAAAAATAACAAAACTGATGAAGAAATGATGGAGACAAACAAATAAAAAACACAATTTAGAATATCTTGAAGTTTTAATATTATTGAAGGAATAAACTGAACCATCTTTCATTAATGCATGTAGTAAAATATATGCTAGAAAATAAAGTGTGTTAGAATTTCCAAACCATGGGCAGTAGCAATAGTCTAAATAAAAGATAAAATCTTATCTTTCAGCTATTAAGAGACTAAGTAAACAGCAATGGTCGGAATTTCCATGCTTTTCCTAAGGGAGTCACCCAGAGCCTTTTCCCAACTTTATGAGTTTTTTCCCTCTTTCCTTTGCGCTTTGTTCTTTTCACCAGGACTACTGACTTTACTCCCGATTATTACAGAATAAATATAAGTAGCTTTATCTCTTAGCTTTCAATTTTCTTGTCTTCGCATTTTATATGGTTGAATGGTTGCCCGTTTATTTTTCTTCTGTATGAAGTTTTTTTGTGTTCAACAAAGACACAGACACGCACAGACTTCAGACTTGAATATATATATATATATATTATATAATATATATATATATATATATATATATATATATATATATATATATATTATATATATGTGTGTGTGTGTGTGTGTGTGGTTGTGTATAAATGTAGGGTAAAGGTGCACAGGAGCACACGTGCGTACACGTGGGTGTGTATCTACGAATTCTTAAAGAAAATTCTTAACCTTCCAGTTCTTTGTTTGTGCTCCAAACTTCAGCAGGTCGTTTGAGTGTCATTTAAACCGTCCTAAAGATCTCCTGATTTCCCAGCAGCCCCCACTAAAAAACGACCAAAAACTTTCAAAAGACTCAACGCTTTTCAAGAATTCTTGCCTTCTTATAAAATGCTGAGTAAAAGTTTCCATCAACCTGAGATTCGCCCAAGACTCAAAACCTAAGACAAGGCTCCTTCGTCAAATCGCTCCTCCGGAAGAGAACTGGAATCTGTGCATGCGCATCAGTGCTCTTTGGAATGCCAACCGCGACCTTTATTAAGGTCGTATAGACCGAAAATTTTCATGCGTAGTCCGATGGGACCGGCAATCTTCCTTATCGGTGCATTGCAGATTGACAAATAAAAGTATGAGCGAAAGGGAAGTGCGATTAATTAGATGGAATCAACACAGATCTGTAAAGGAAAAGAGGTTTCGGGATCCAGGGAACCACGAAAGTGAGAAAGGAAATCCAAAGCTCTAACCACTCAAAGAAAACATTAGATATTATTACCATTTCAAGGCTCGAGGATATTCACCTCCATTTCATTACAAAAATGAATATGCCACGAGTGAGATGCGATGGAAAATATTGAGTCTATAGTGCATCACTAAGCCGTGACCGGAGGCGATGAGCGAAAATCTACAATAATGTATATGATAATGTATGCGATACATCCAAAATACATTAAGGTAAAAAACAGGGGCTTTCACGAAAGTTCCTTGGTTTGAGCCTTTTGGTATTTCGGGAAAATACTTTCTCATATACATTATTGTCGATTTTAATTCAAAAACATTTAGTGTATGAGGCGATCAAGGATTGAAAAGTTTTCTTTTATTTGAAAAATTTCATCTTTTTTTTTTTTGGGGGGGGGGGGGGGGGGGTGGGGGGGGGGGGGGGGGGGCAGTGCAGGAAGGGCCAGGGAGAGCCTGGAATACTTAAATGATTAGATGCTGATCATTGCATTGTGATAACACCAAGTGGACAGGCTCACCAAATTAACCATGCTATACAAGATCTTGGAGATTTTTACCTCGTGTTGGTCAGCTGACATAGTCATAGCGTCAAGCAACCACTTCCCACATTGAGTACATAGAGATGCCGTATTCCCAACTCATTCTAACGGTGAGGCGTCTGATCTCTCCTCCTGGGGCAGGCTTTGGAATTTTTCTCTTCTTTGTTCACCGTCTCCTCTAGACTTCATCCTTCAGGTCTCCCTTGCTTTCCTTCCCCCAATTCCCCCACCTCCCCTTGTTCCTGCTTCGTCTTTTCTGGGCTAGATGGGGATGACACTAAAACAATTTACTTGTGTCCAAACCTAGAAAAGAAGATCTAACGAATTGAAACTGGAATAAAAGCAACAGTATTCAAATGAAATGTCAAGAAACATTGGAAAAGCTCAGCCAGACAGCCATTTAGAATTCATGCACCGGGGATTTAAAAAAACAGCGAATGATATTCCAGGATTTCCGTGCAAATGAGAAAGTATTTTCAACCATTCGGCGCAATCTAAATTTCTGTTCAGGGTATAATCAGGGCCTTTGAAAATAGATCCATCTTTCAGTGGTCTCGATATAATGCTGTATGAGCCGTGGTCTATGAAACTTGAAACACGGCCAAGTGATGAAGAACTAGCCTATATCGTTACCAGATGTACGATTATGGCAAAGTTTAACCTTGAATAAATTAAAAACTACCGAGGCTAGAGGGCTGCAATTCGGTATGTTTATGATGATTGGAGGGTGGGTGATTAACTTACCGATTTGCAGTCCTCTATCGTCAGTATTTTCCTAAGATCTGAGGACGGACAGATAAAGCCGGCACAATAATTTTCTTTCCAGAAAACTAAAATGAGAAGAAACCAAATCAACAAAATCTCGATATGCAATAAAAGACTACACGAAAGGGCTAAAATGATTAAGCAGTTAATATCAAAGTGGAATAATCAATATAAGGAAATATATCGAAGATATTATATTGTTACAAGACATAGTGGAATTGAAAAAAGAACAAAAACAAAATCATCAAAAGCAGATACAAAAGTTAATTAAAAAATATCGAGAAACTTTCAAGAAAGGGCAATGGTGGAAACATCACGCCCACAATTTTCGTCGTGAAACTCGCGAAATGGGAAAGGTTCGAGTACCGCGAAATTGGAGCAAAGTTGTTTGAAGACCGTCATGAAAAAATCATGAAAATTATACGGCGCAAATGAATGGCGGCTTCAAACTCATTTCACAAGTGCAATGAGAGCAAAGGAAAATGATAATACATTCAACAAGCGTATCTTTCAGTTGGATGATCCGATGAAATATTGAACCATGCTACTATAAGACTAGAAATTATCTTTTTCCTTTCCTTCGTTCTCTCTTTCGCTCACATTTCTCATTCCTCTCCCTCCCGCATGACCGGAATAGATTGGATAGCGGGTGCATTTGGCCCCTTCAGTTTTAAGCAGGATCATAATAAAAGACTGATCATAAAATTATAAGATAAAGACTCACAATATCATGAAATTGTAAGAATCAAACCAAACCTTAATTGGAGTAAGGAAATCATATCATAGGTGACAAAAGATGAACAACTAATGTATTCATATAATACATTTTCGTTTACATAAAGCAAAATTGTTCCCATGTTTAAAACGGTGCTTCAGAACACTAGCAAAATATTACCCACAAGGATATCTTGTGTACGTCTTGAATTCTTTTGCCGTGGTTAGAGCACATGCGCTGACAAATTTCTTATCAACCAAAAAATTCCTCTATGGTTAACATATATGAAAATATATTAATTCTGAGGTACTGCAAATTAGATATTAATCTTTCTGAGAGCGATTATCCTGTGTATCCATAGTATGACTTATCACAATCCCTATAGGGGAGTTAACAGCCTCCTACGTCTTTAGAAATTGGTTTCTGCTGGGCGTTAATTTAAGGATTTCCCCAATGTATTTGGATAAGTGGAGACAAAAGGGTTAGGGTAGCCTAAGGTTTGTGTGATGTCTTATAAATTATCCACTTGAGGGATCATGATTTTGTTTTTTGAATTTTTCCTTTTCTTTGTTTTCTATGGGTTTGTAATAAATGCTGTTTGCTTTGTGTTTGGTCCTGTTGTCAGTCAGAAATACATTATATATATATATATATATATATAATATATATATATATATATATATATATATATATATATATATATATATATATATATATATATATATATATATATATATGTGTGTGTGTGTGTGTGTGTGTGTGTGTGTTAAAAGAACCACACGATACTACGGCTTTTGAGAGATTACGGAAAAGAATAGCAGCCAGACTCCTTGCTTAGACCCATGCCTGTGCTCAATATCTATATAATATATTTACATTTCCTGGTTTTCTGCTACTGTTTGGGTCGTATTTTATGTTGTTGCATTCTTTCTTTCTCAATCCTAAGTTTGCCTTTCTGGAATATTTTTTGGGGCCTCCCACCGTAGAAGTTCTCCTCCTCACCAACTTTAGCCCTAACCAATCACACCAGGTGATTCCTGTCCTGAGAAGATTCTTCTTTCGATGATCATATTTATCAGAAACCTTTTCCCAGTAATGTGAATCATTATCAGTTTCCATAATGAGGGAGCACAAGAGTGACGTCATCGCCATGTGACTCAGTCTTCTGTATATGATGTAGGCAGACGTCCATTCTGCATTCGATGTCATGTTAGACCTAACGTGCTTTTCAGCATCTTCCTTTTCTTCATATTGGCTTGAAATAAATAAGCTGCGTCTTGCTGAGCAAGGTTATTTTGTTGCTCCCTTTTGTTCTGTCTTCCAGTGAAAGCGGGACAACGTTGCAGTCTTTTATGTTTCCTTGTTTCATATGAAATAGCCTTCTAATTTCGCCCCTTATTTCATAAGTAGCAGACCTTATAATGTATGTATTAAAATTTCTTCACCGCGTTTCTGGTTCTACAAAAACGACCGGTCTTCTCGCGTGTCATAAGGCTGGAAACCAGATATTGCGGCTTTCCTATTCCTATTAACGTTGAGACCAAACTGTTAGAGCGTAAGTTAAGAGCGAATTCTTACGTAAGTGTTCAATAAATTACTTCATAATATCAGGTCAAATGTTTTTTTTTATAACGGGACCTATCTCTCTCTCTCTCTCTCTCTCTCTCTCTCTCTCTCTCTCTCTCGCTCTCTCTCTCCTATCTCTCTCCTCTCTCTCTCTGTTTTACAGAAACACACATATACACACAGAAATAACCAGCATAGGTACTCAACTTTACTCTCCGGAGGCGAGCTGTCATCCTTGACCTTTCGTGGACTGGGGGGTTCAAAATTACCCAGAAGACTAATGGGGTCCACACGGACCCCATTCTTTTGAGTCAGATAAATAGTACATTATGCATGAAAACTCAGAATGCTAAACTTTACATGTGTATTCTTCAGGCCTTTTATGATGAAACCCAATATCTTTTTGTATATGTTGTATCCCATTTGTGTGTAAGAAAAAAAAAAGTGAAAAAATGCCTTTATTTAACAAAATTAAAATTCTCCTCAATTAAACAAGTATATAATATCAATTAATGACAAAAAAGACATACAGGTTATTGTTTTTGGTTCTTTTTGACACAATGCGACTTACACATCAAGCACACTTGATATGCAATCTTTACAAATAAAGTTACAATGTGCATCACACGCTGGGTCACACCATGATGTGCACGATTTTTTTTCTTTTTTTATCTTTCTCAGACACTTGGAACGACGCCTTTTCTTGGTTTCTTGGAGCTGGGTTGTAGAGGGTAGTGCTGTGTCTTCCTTACTCATGAGGGCTTCCATACATTGAATTATATGCCTTGGAAAGTTAGCTCGTAAATCCTTATCTGAAACGCCGCTGGATCTGTGGCTTACAAAGCTGTTCAGCTGAATCAGAGACAAAATTCCTGCACTTTTGGTTTCCAGTATAGACATTAGAATTTTTTTCCATGAAACATACAGCAGCATTATATCCTGCAACATCAATCATCCAGTAAAAAATAACCAAAGGCCATCTATTGCTGATACTTTTACATGCATAGTTCGTGACTAAGAGGTCTAAGGTATCAACCCCACCTTTTGTTGCATTATAGTCCAAAATCATATCCGGGTTGAAAGTTCCATCTTCTTGTATCTTATTGTCATAATGCATTTTGCTCAGTAAAATTACTGCCTTATTGATCTTCGGGACATATAACTGCATATCATAAGATGGGGATCTTTGCTGAAGCCAAACTTTGTTGATTGCACTTTGCGACACCACGATGCTTGAAATGATAGGGGTATTTGCCATTTATTTTCCTGAATGTTCCCAATAGAGTAATATTCTTGTTCAGTAGTTCTAGAGCATGGCTAAAATCTGTAAAAGAAAGTTGTCACATGTAACATTTCTTCCTGAATTAGCAATAGTTGTGGTTGAGATCCCGAAACAACCCTACGGGCTTGTTGCCGTTCCGGATCATCAGGACTCTTTCCTAAATATATTTGTGCAGGAAAGCTTTTGATCGTGTGGATCATGACCTTTTATATGCTATATTAAGCAACTTTGGGTTTGACCCTAGATTCATTCAGCTAATACAAATGTTATACACACGCTGAAAGTGTAGTATGCATAAATGGTAATATCTCTGATCCATTCCCCATAAACAAATCGGTAAGGCAAGGTTGTCCATTATCCATGATTTTGTTTATTATCTACCAGGAACCTTTTTACAGGATGATGAAAAAGAAGCTTGTAGACATGTCATTGAATTTGCCAAATAATTTTTTAAAGGTTTTCTGTTCTAGGATATGCTGATGATTCTGTTATTATAGTTACTAGTGATAAAGGAATATTAGAATGTTTTAATATAATCACAGATTATGAAAAGGGAAGTGGTGCAAATCTGAACAGGAAATAAACCTTCAATTTTAGGCATTGGGAAATGGAGAAATAAATCAGCATGGCCAATAAAGGGATGTCATTACCTTCATGATTCCTGTAAAATACTAGGTATTTATCGTAGCAATAATTATCAAGATAGTGTTAATCTAAATTGGAGTAATCTAGAGAGTAAGATAAACAAAGTGATAGGTATATTTAGGAATAAGAAGTGAGTGTTTCAAAAAAAGTATTATAATTAAATTTTAAATTTTTAGCAAAAACGTGGTATGTCACATGTATATACAGTTCCACAGGATTGTGCAAAACGAATACAGAGTAGTTTATTCAGATACCTATGGAATGGAAGCTGTGAACCAATTGCAAGAAATACCGTATTTACCAAGACAGAAGGTGGGCTAGGAATGATGAATATTCTACATAAATCGAAAGCCATTATGTGAAGAACTTTTAACAAGATTTCTATAAGTAAGTTTGTATTTCTATTGTAAAATAAAAGCTAGTGTTTTGATGGAAAATGAAAAAAATTATAGAGACTGTACTATTTTTATCACATCATATTATAGTTAGCTGATTTACGTTTTAAGGAAAGTATATCGTTTAAAGAATCATCCTAAGGTGTCTGTTAAAGAAATATACTGGTTACTTATGAACTGTAAATACTATAAACCAAAGGACCCGCTTTTTAATTGGACGCAGATTTGGAAGTATGTAAATAATAAGTACATTGATAAGAAGAGCAGAGATACAGTTTATAGATATGTTCATCATATATACTTAATACCAAAGATAGGCTGAATATGATGAAAATCTCGAATGAAGATAAATGTCTCTTTTGTGGCAATATTGAAAATAATATGCACATATTTTATTTTTGTCCTTCGTCAAAAAACATTCTGATTTGGTTAAGGCATATCAAAATGTTGTTGTAAAACTGAAACTGATAGTTTACTAAAGATTCTTAAATTGGATTTCAAGACACCATCGAAGAAAGACGAAAACACAGCAATGGCGTTACTATCAGATTTTGTAAAATAAAGAATAAAAAAAATAAGTTACTCTAAAGGATATAAGGCTTACATACTATGTTATTTGTAAGGGTTCTAATTTGTTATTGTCTATATTGTATATATGAATGTATATGAAGCCATTGTATTGATCCTATTGTAAATTTTATCAATAACAAGAAAAAATATATTTTTGTGCTGTAGAAGATAAGCATATGTAGCATCTACTATGCACCAGATTTAATCCCATATTTATTTGGTTTTGATGGCATATATACTTTGAAGGAACATCTTCCTTGGAATGATAATAGAGATTCATCAACAGTAACACATTATCAAGCTTTATAGTTTACCTGGCATGCTTCAATAAACTTTTGCCAAACTTCATATATAGGTGCCAATTTCCCTTGTTCACCATTTTTTCTCACTGCACGTGTTGACATATCATCAAATCTTATGCACCTCTTTACTTGTTTGAACCTGTCGCGACTCATAGAAGCACGATAAATTGGTGGTTCTGTCTTAGTACTGAACAATTCAGCAACAGGTTTGAATGCATCCTTGTCCACTCCAGATCAAAGATGACCTACCCATGCCATCAATTCAACACAATCTACTACCTTCCATTCTTCAGCATAAATAGCAGCTCCTTTTTCATTAGTTGCTTGTACAATAAGATCCATTATTTTATCAGTGAGAAAGAAAGTGAATGTAGCACTAGCACTATGAGTAGGTACAAATTCGTGTACACCTTCTCTTTCCCGAAGGAGATTTTGTACAACATTACGGCTTGAGTTGATTTGTGTTTACCCACCACAATATTGACATCTTGATCATCATCATCATCAACACTTTCCAAACTATCATCACTATCACCACTTATATCACTTCTATCGTCATTTATTTCTAATCCTCAGCATCAGATATATCACTGTCTAAATTTACATAATTTTCTTCTTCTTCTATATCATCTATATTGTCCATTAGAGGTCTTTTACCATAAATATTGATGCTGAAAATTACATATTAGGATACATGAACTTTCAATTTCTCTGAAAAAGAATAAAAGTGGTTGTTTATATCAATACTGAGCACTTTGTTTGGAGATGAATAGCAGTCAAACTCCTCGACCTATTTGTATGCTAACTGAATAATGACTGTTGACTCTGTAGGCTCTTTTAATACAATGATGAAACTTTTTCAAAGAATTGTTTACTTTGAAGATAAAATAGGCAATAAACAACTAGTTTCACCAAATTAGGACATTTAACAACCACTTACACCCAGAAGAAGCACCAATAATTTACTTTAAAGATTATTATGGCATTAGCAACTAGATACATGCAAGAAGCACCAATAAATCACTTCAGAAATAATATTATGGAAAAATATTTGATATGTAGATTGGGCAGAATACTCTAAGCTTAGAAAACACAGTTTTTAGAATTGCACAAAACCAAATAGAGAAGATTTGGGATACGGAAGACCGATGTGGTCCCTATGGACCCCAGAGGTATATTTTTAGCTGTCATTCCCTTAAAATTGATTATCCTAAGCTATTAACGCTTGTGAATATTCATGAACCACTAATGATAGAATTAATCGCATATGGGTATTTTTTTAGTAAAAAGTGAAAGAGATATGTCATACCAAAGACTCACTGGGGTCTCAGGGACCCCACCAGTCCACGAAGGGTTAATCTAGGATGTAGTCTCTCAGGGGCCCAAGGCGAACCATGAAGTTGGAATAAATGTCTTAAAATTAACTCTATGCTGATGATACCTGTTAGTAACTTCCAAATTATCGGTGGGCAGGTGATAGGCCTGTAGTTACTGGCTATATTTCCCTTACTTTCTGTAAGAGGAAACTGTTGTTCTGGCTTTGCCTATCCATCTGCTCTCAGATCATACCAAATTTCAGTCCTCTAGCTTCAGTATCTTTATTTTATTTAAGGATAAAGTTACCCATGATTGTACTTCTGGCAGCACTATGAGTAACAAAAATTTTGGCCACCACCGGACCGTGGCTGAGTTTCGTGGCCCGTGACTTAGGCCACCACAAGACAGATAACTCGACTGAGCCGAAGCAACTTTTTATTTGTTTATAAATAATAACAGAAAAATTATTTACTTATGAAGGTTTAATTATCTTTCCCGGCTGGAAAAGATGCAGATTAACTGCCTTCGTCAATCTTTCTTTCTAAGACTTTTGGTGAAGATAAACAAAAGCAAAATAATGGAACATTTTGAAAGAACTGAAAGTCATGAAGCCACGAATGAATAAAACGTCCAAAGCTTTCGTCAGAAGGTTCATTTGTCTTCTACAAAGACCAACTGAAAGGAATCCATTTTCCTTCACGCCTTGTTTTGGTTTGAAGTAAAAAATGAGCCGAAGTTTCTTCAACGCAGTCGAGTTTTCTGCGCATCATATAATCAAGGCAACCGAAAATAGATCGATCTTTTGCTGATCTCGGTATAATGCTGTATGAACCGCGACCCATGAAAGTATAACCACGGCCCGGTGGTGGCATGGCCTATATCGTAGCCAGACGTACGTTTATGGCTAACTTTAACCATAGATAAAATAAAAACTACAGAAGCTGGAGGGCTGCAATTTGATATGTTTGATGATTGGAGTAAGGATAATCAACCTACTAATTTCCAGCCCCACTATATGTACTTGCTGTGGTTTACTTTCATTCTTTGCAAAAACTTGAACAGGCAAGGGATCTAAATCTGCACACTTAGACATATATCTCTTAATTTGTTTATATATGTCTAGTTCCGTGCTGTTGGGCAATGGCTCCTCATCAAAACACCATACAGGGCTTCTGGCAACATAGCTGTCAGGAAAGTTAAGTATGTGAGCCTAATAAAAACTTTTACAGCCACGTCTTTCCCCGTAACCCAAGTAGATTTATTCATGTTATCCAGATATTCATTCAACCGGTCTGCATTTAGTGCCGCCCTATCCACCACGTTAAGTTGAGTCATAGAGATTAAATTAAGATATTCCTCCAAGCTAAAACCACATCCAAGGCCTCCTCACTGCCATATATGGTGCGTAATCTGATTTTAAGTTCATACCATGTATCCGCCTCTTGGAATGAGACGCCCCTCAGGTACGAACCTGCATCCCCTTTTGCAAAGTCTATGAAGCTTTTAGCTTCCTGTAATTGTAGGGACGGTACAGTGATGCATTTTGCTTTTAAATGAGCATCCACAGATGAGATCCAAGATTCCACGCCTTGGGGCAAAAACCCGTTAACACGGCCTTGAAAAGGGACGATTGCTGACCTGGCGCTAACTAATGTTACCACTTGGTTATTGGGTGTGGGTTTGCTGGGTGCAGGGGTACTTGGTACTGGATTGAACATCTTTACATTTTTATTTTTTCTTATCACTACGGTTCCTAGCGACCATATCAAAATATCTGTATGAATACACACGTCTGCGTAAATGCATAGGCAATATAAAAAAAATGTGTCACAGATAATAATAGTGTCCCGAAAAATGATAAGATTAAACACATAATATGATAAAGATATTTCAGGAGAACTTCTGAAAAAAAAGGTTGGCAAAAACAAAGATATAAAGCCTGCAGGGACGAATAACCAAAGATGAAGATAGATTCCTGCAAGAAAGTAAGATTAAGGATGTCTCATAACTCACTCACCCCGGGAACACCGATCACTCGGCCTGCTTAAGAGGAACACTCAAATTTACACACCGAATGTATAAAAAAGTTGTACTTAGCTGATATTTAAGGGAAAGTCTGTGGTGTTTTCATGACGTCATTGGCTTCGCTTCTTCCGTCTGCGCCTCCGTGCGACCCAGTTCGCTTAGTCGTGCGTTGTTTTGTTAGTAGAACGACTGTTTCCTGTTTCGTTGGGCTGTTGATGATCCTCTGCGGAAGACACGTTGGCGGAAGTTCTCGAAGTTCCACACTGCTTATGACGTTCAACATACGACGACGAAGTCATCAGCATCATCACCCGAGACACGATGTTGATTGTAGATTCTTGGCATAACATCGTAGAAGATTTCCGATGTTTGATAATGTTTACCTTCTGCTTCCTTATTATTAGTCTCTTCTTGCTGTGCTGCCACCAAAATATTAGTGCCCTCGTATTATATTTACAAACGAGGCACTAGGTTGTTCTTTTGATCTGCAAAGCAGATGTCAGTTGGTAAATTACCCTTCATTCTTGACTCAGTCTCATCGACTGTGATGATATTCTTTAAGTTTCATTCAATTGCTTCTTTCTGATGTAGAGTCGTTGTAACACAGAGTACAAATATAAGATATATTCTTCTATCTTACATCGTGGAGGGATGCAAAGAAGGTTTTGATAGGTCCCTAAAGCTAAGAGTAGAAGGTGAAGTCTGAATACATTTCGTTTTATAAAGTCATAGGAAAGCAAACAATACGTAACTGGGTCAGTCACTTAGGCATGACTTCTCATGGGGATCAACACAATTCTCCAGAGAAGTCATGTTGATATTTATGTCTGCATAACATTGCTGACCCCAGGTGTTTACATACCAAGATGCGACGCCAAAGCTTCGTCAAAGCTTCGTTCAAAGCTTCGTCAAACTTCTGCCCGACCTCCTTGGTCTCTGGCCTAGTTTATCTTGTACATTACTCTAACAGGAATTGTGGAAATACATTCTTTTTTTTAATGTAATCCTTACACATGTACTCGTCTCACTATAATGCAGGTAGCGCCATGGGTGTTTCAAAATCATTTGTTTCAGTGAAACATGTTGTATTCTATTGATGAGAGGTCTTTTAAGGGAGTTTTAATTGGGTATAAAATTTAGGCCAAAGGCCAAGCAGTGGACCTTCGAGGACATTCAGGATCTGTGAGGTCATTCAGCGCTGATACGGAAATTGGACAGTAAAAAGTTTGAAAGGTGTAACAGGAGGAAAGCCGCTATATGAATCACCTGTTGGGAGAGGGTGGAAAGTAAGATGGAAGAAAGAGAATATGAAAGAAGATAAAGTAAAAGGAACGAAAGGGGTGCAGCTAGGGGCAGACGGCATGCTTTAAAGAGCTTTAATTAATGCTTACAGTACACCGCATGAGGAGCACTAATGGCACTACCCCTCAAGAATGATAGATCTTTCATGAACTTTCTTAAATGTCTCCTACAAGTTGTGGTCATGTTTACAAAGAAAGATATTCTCTTACATTCATGAGTGAAATTAGCTTTCAACGAATTCACCCAATTTATGCTGATGAATAAAATTTCGGAAAATTAATTTGAGCCATCATATCAAAGGACCAAGTATCCCCTACATTCATTAAAAAAAGGGAATGATTCTGATTGTTACTTTACTGAAGCTTCTTATGTCTATGTGAATATTCAAAGTAAGAAGTTATATAAAAAGAAAAACTATTGTGCCGGCTTTGTCTGTCACAAGTTAGAGAGCTGCAAATTGGTTTGTTGATTATCCACCCTAGAATCATAAAACATACCTAATTGCAGCCCTCTAGCCTCAGTAGTTTTTATTCTATTTAAGGTTAAAGTTAGTCATAATCATGCGTCTGGAAACGATCTAGGCCAGACCATCACCGATCTGTGGGTAGCGTTTAACGGGCCGCGGTTCATACAGCATTATACCGAGATCACCGAAAGGTAGATCTATTTCCAGCTTCTTGATTATACGATGTATCGAAAACTCGATTGCACATTTTTTACTTGTTATTTATTATCTACTAGGTATCAGTTTCTTTTATATACTACTCCTGTATTATTTTTGATCCTGTAACTTATGTAATAGAAATTTAACTACAGCAAAGATGAATTTTTCAAAAATACTGCTTCTGAAACTCAAGAGGTCAGCCTTTCTAACTGTGGACACCTAATTTCCAAGATCGGTACTAAGCATGCTGCACAGGTCAGTTTCCCCGGTACTCACAGTCTTGATGATGATCTTCACGTGTAAACATTCATATTGAATCTGTCAAAACTGTTATATATTACTTTTAAGCAGGAAAATAGTCAGTTGGAATCCTCAGGCACGGATACGTTTGGGGAAGCAAGGCCCAGGTAGTAGTACCTCTTGCTAGTTTTCTAATAGATTGCCCACAAATGGAATGCGTGAAAGGCTGAAATAGATAAATAACACATAAATAAACAAAAACTATATGCATGAAGCAACAAGTATAAGAACTAACTCAGAAAAAATACGTAGAAAGTTGTTACTCCTGAACAATGAATATTTAGGATCTTCTCTGAGACTCATAACAGCAGCATTGCCGTCGATTCTGCCACGAGCATAGTGACAGTGACGCTGTTTAGATAGAAGTCAATGTATTTCTTTTATTTGGATCGAAAAGGTCAACCCTTGAGATTTCCAGATTGTAACTTGGGTATAACATCGATTTAAATATGATGTTATTGTTGCTGTTGTTGTTGACACAAAAGAATAAAAAAAAAATTGAAAGAGACAGAGAACTAAACCGCCAAGTCAAGTCGTCTAGCACACGAGGGAAAATCCTCTCTCTCTCTCTCTCTCTCTCTCTCTCTAGTAATCTTAAAGCTTCAAACATGAATTTGTATGTTTCTCTGTTATTTCATGCATGTTCACCTATCACCCTCAAAAGATCACATGCTATCAGCAAGATTTGTTCTCCATTGTTCCCCAAATTGTTGGCGAGAAGGGAGGAGACACAATTAGGAAAAGCGGAGTGATCGTCTTAATTAAGAAGGCAGGTTGGCTGGTCGATAGAATTATAGGCCTTGATGTCTGGCGTTGCGGGAGGCGGAGCTGGGAGGGAGGAATAGAAAGTTGTGCAGAAAAGGGAGGGGGAGGAGGAGGAGGCGGAGGCGAAAATACCATCAGAGACCGTTTTGACTGCACCCAACAGTCTCTCTCTCTCTCTCTCTCTCTCATACCAAGACAGCGCATTAGAGTAATACAGTTTTTAAGTAAACTTTCCGGTCTCAAAAAGACAAAGGGTAATTCCGTGAAAACTTCCACAGACATCCAGGTAAGGAGGGAATTAATAATAATGCTAATAATATCAACTATTTGATATACTAATGTATATCATGAAAGGCGTAATTTAAATTTGTCCAAATTTGATCTTCTCGGGACGGAAAATAAATCATGAAAGGGAACATTGCTTTAACAAATGAATAAAAAAAACGTTGGGGGCTTGGTGGCAAAATGATCATAGGTTAACGCCTCTGTCAATGAAAAATCGAATCATTACTGAAACTTAGCAACAGAGCGAATGGGTCTGGTGCAAGAGCTAATCAGTCACTTTTAGCCACTATTTACTTAGAAGCTGAACACTTATTTTCTTCCGGCAAAATTTTGAACTGTCCGTCTCCTCGGAGGTTATTTATGCAAAAACCATCACGCCTGCACACACACACACATACATCCATCTGGTAAACTCAGAAACTTAAAAGAACTCGAGAAAATTATAATAACTTGAGAAACTTAAGAGAACTTGAAGAAAGCTTCCTGTCGTCGTGCTCTTGTTATCACCTGCCAACATCGGGAGCAATAACTCTCCAATGGCGGTTTTTTGCTCCCCTGGCGAGCACTTGCGCTGCCCCGATTAGAGGAAGTGGAGCATTAAGAGGCGAACGTCCTCTCAATATACCGTCGTCAGTAGCGGCAGTTTCATACACGGAGAAGAAAATAAAAGAATAGACATTAGGGTTCGACAATAGCTTTTTACTATTGTACTGAACGTTTCGCTCGAACACAATATATATATATATATTCTATATATATATCTATATATATATATATATATTTTATATATATATATATACATTGTATATATATATATTATATATATATTATATTATATATATATATCAATATATTAATATATATATATAATATATTATAAATAGTAAATATATATATATGTATATATATATAATATATATATATAACATATATATATATTATAAATAATATATATATTATATATATATATAGATATTATATAAATACATATATATATATACTATATATATATATATAATTTATTAATTATAATTATATTATTTTAAAATATATTATTATAAGATATATATATTATATAGTACTATTAATTATATAGTTATATATTTTTTATTGTATATATATATATAGATATATATAATATATATATTTATTAATTTATATATATATATGTGTGTGTGTGTGTGTGTGTGTGTGTGTGTGTGTGTGTATGTGCATATGTGTATATATGCTTGACGTGAACTCTACTCCATATTTTCAGCGTTTTCCAAATTCTCTTGACTAGACAGTATTAAAGGAACAAAATCTCTTCAGTTGTTTTTCACATCATTAAATTTTATTTTCGTTTGAAGCCAGACTTTAACGAGGGTAATTAACATAGAGTTTCTGCGTCTTGATTTTC
>NC_061092.1:68557428-68589928 GCF_015104395.2 Macrobrachium nipponense
ATTAGCGTGCCCGGGAGAGAAGTTGCGATGTTGTTTTTTTTTACTTTTTGCCCACAGACTTGGTAGAGTAAATGTTTGCTGACCGCACTTTGAGCTGACAGCTGGGGCACCGTATTGGGTTAAGCAATGGTAAAAAACATCGATCTTTCTGTGGAAGGAATTGAGGGAGTAAAACTAAGACATTTTTAGTTTTAGAGAAAGCAGCGCTGAAAGTCATAACAGCTTAGATGGTAGTTAGACCGATAGTTGAAAACTTCGGCCGGTAGACGTGAGGCGACTGAAAAAGGGGGAAGAGGAAAACACTGGGGAGAGAGGAATTAGTTGCCAGTCTATGGATTGACTACTATCAAGAGTAACTTTCACCAGACCGTTGTCTGAGGAACTCATCGGGGAGGGAAACGTTATATTGTTTGTAGATTTCATCAAAATTAGCTCTCATCGAATTTCCTCTGCCTTACTATTTTCTCGAATCATAATCATCGGGGGGAATAGGTATTTTGAAATTAGGATGACGTTGAGGTCTGTTGTAGTTGAAAGCAACTTGTAGATTTACTCTTCTGGGCTGACGGTCAAATTCGAGGTTTGAGGTTCGATAACGAGGTTTAAAGTAGGACGGGAAGAGGCTTGAAGTAGAAGGTTGGTGGTGAAGACTGCTCAGTCTGTCTGAGTTCCTGTATCGACACATAAAACAGGAGCAACTTCAGTGTTTCTTAGTAGTTTTATAGTTCAACATTGCATACTTGAATTAATTTCACACTTAACACGCTTGTTCAATTTGCATTTCTTAGATTTCTTTTAGTATTTAAGCATTTGTTAATTGGTTAAATTTTGCTTGATTAATTTAATTTTGTGGTAGATTAAATTTTTAAATTTAATTTTGTTGAATAATTTAATGCAAGAATTAATTAAATTTTCTGTTTTCAAGAAAGAGTAAGTTTTTGCTATATAGTAAGGCAGTGAATTCTTCTTAAGAATTTTGAATTTAAAATAACTTCTTATTTAAAGTATTAATAACAGAGCATACATTATTGACCACCAGTGATGGAATAAATCTGCGTACATGCCAAAGTGATAGATTGTGTTGTTTCTTGAATTTTCTTGAAGTGATTTAAAACCTGGAAGACAGTTAAAGTTGTTTGATGGACTGATGCCTGTTAATTAACTTCAGCATGCGTACCTCACACTTGTGTTGGTAAATTTAGCCTGATTTCTCACATATTTGATGAAACTTTATTAGGGATTGCTGTTGCCTTTAGAACTCAGTCGTATTTGATTTGATATGAAAAATAAAAGTCTGGTTGCTGCGAGATAACTTTGAATTAGAAAGTCCAATACCCCTTTATCAGAATATATATATATTTATCATAATATATATATATATATATATATATATATATATATATATATATATATATATATATAGTATATATTATATTATATTATATATTAATATGGTGTGGGTGTGTGTGTGTGTGTGTGGTTGTGTGTGTTGTTGTGTATATATACATATATATGTGTATGTGTGTGTATATATACATTATGTATATATATATATATATATATATATATATATATATTGTGTGTGTGTGTGTGTGTGTGTGTGTGTGTGTGTGTGTGTGTGTGCGTGTGTGTGTGTGTCTATTGAAATTCTGTGCATTCTAACTATCATGAACCAACCAAACATAAATTAAACATGTAAGATAATAATAAGTGTTGTGAAAAATAATCAGTTACACGTCTATAGAAATTAAGCAGAAGGAAAGAGGAGAGCAAGACCTAGAAGGGGTTGGATAGGTGGTTTAGAGAGGTTAGGAAAAGTGGGAGAATAATCCAGTAAGTGCAAAAGAGACTCCAAATTACAGCTGACTGCTCACTACATGAAAAGCCGGAGATAGGATGAGAAAAGAGATCATCAAGGGATTAGCAAAACTCAGAAATGTCAACGAACGACAGAGGTTGATATGGTTTAGGCACCTGGAGATGATGAGCGACATGTCTCAAGAGAGATAATCGAAATTGAAGTGTTAGGTACAGAAACAGCTTGATAAGGCTGATTAAAAATTGCTACACAGACTTAGGATTAAACTGAAAAGAAGACGAAAGATAAGGAGTTCGGACCCCTGGATTAGCGGGGGATGTCAGAAATCTGTCCTATCTTGGAAACCCCAAACCGAGAGGTAGTTCTCATTCGGCGATTCCTAAGAAGTGCTTCTGATCCACCACACGGGGTCTTCCTCTTAGGTAATTTATGAGCCGAAAAAGATTCTAGGGACACCAAATGTTACAGGGACTGAAATCAGCTCCATTAAAAATGGAAGACCCGAGGCTCTTTACTTCGATAATCCCATCTTTCCTTTGGATGACTAAGGAATATTTGCTTCGTGTTTTGAAGACTGCATAATTTTATGTAATATTAGAAACAATTTCAGTTACTCTAGAACTGTTTATGTATGTTATGCTTAATATACAACCTTTCTTTCAGTCCCAGATATTATTAATATATGTAAAAGCGTTTTTAAAGGCTTTTTTAGAACTAAATATATATCCATATCGATAATCACTTCCTTTCGAGGATTCTTGAAGCATCGATGACGTCATCATGTTGCCAAAGAGACTTGCAATGACTCTGGAACTCCGGGAGAAATTTCTTTCTCATTCATCCCATTTTCCTTAAGACAGTGGGTTGAAGTGGTCTTTAGATATTCATTTAAAAATCAATTGTTGGTGTTTTAATGGAATGTTAAGTTTCATTTGAAGCATAAATAACACCTCTTTCTAATTCAAGTAGGGAAAATATAATTGTTAAACAGTTTCTTATAAATTAGCATAATTATCTCTTATCTGAGTTGTTCAAAAGTATTACCCAAATCGGTACTCGTGTAGAGCTGAGTTTCCTAAGAATATTTTTAATGATCATAATTTTAATTATGATGGTTAATTATATAAACCATAGGCATCAAGGAGAAAATCATTAAATCAATATAAAGTAAACTTTATTCAAGGGATTCTCACCCAGTAAGGTCTACCCTGTTCAATGATGGGTGAGCCACGGGTTGTCTTTGGGTGGATCACGGAAACTCCCTTTTTCCCGTCTTTATCTTTTCTTACAACAAATCACTTTATGTCGCAAACACAGTTTTTGGGATATTCCTCTAATGTATACATTAACCCAATAACCGTTTGCTATGGGAAGCAGCTCTGGTGTCCCCAGCTGTCAGGTAAGAGGGCGGGCAGCAAATATTTATGCTACCAAAACTGTCAGACACACACACACACACACTCAACGTGGCAACTGCCTTCCTGGGCGCGCTATCTTTTGAGTGCAGGGAGGCTACATTAGCTTATTTTCAGTTTCTGTATCTTATTCATATTCTTAAACTCATACAAGTATATTAACATACATATGGCCGTTTCCTTTAACCACTGTCACATATTTCTGTCTGTTCTTTCCAGCTATGGTAATAATTATTTATCCCTTGTTATAGGATTATCAGCGTGGTGCCATTGGAAAATAACATTCTCTTAGAACAGACACACGTGTATTTTTTCGTGAAAGGAAGTTTATTCGTTGTACAGGGTGTTTCGAAATTACACCCCCCCCCCTTACTGCATAAACTAAAATTAATATGGAGAAAAACAAAAGTAATTCAGAACAGGTACTTATCTAAGTTTTTCTCTGAGTATTTAATAATTTGTGTGGCTTCCATCTGCTTCTGCCACAACCTGCATTCTTGAGCGGTATGATTTCAGCAAACCGCAAACAAGCTGAGACTCAAACTCCATTTCCCTGAGCCCATCGGTCACCTCTCTTCGCATGTCGTCGAGGCTTGGGTATACCATCATAGTTCACTGTGCCCGCTTCAACACGATCCATTAAGATACTCCACCAGTGAGCACAGTTTCTCTGAAGTATTTGTCATTCCTTGACTGTCCAATTTTCTTTGATGATCCACATTAACCGTTTGCCTGTGAAACAGAAAAAAAATTCCCAAACATTCAGGAAATTTCACAACTTGGTGATAGCACACGTCAACACTGATATCATCTGACTTTGCAGCCCAAATGATGTCATTTTTATGATTTGGCTTCCTGACTGTGTAAATGAAGAATTCGTCAGATGTGGCAACATGGAGAAAGTCAGTTTCATCCCAATCTTTAAGAAATGAACTACAAAACTGTGCAGTTTTCTCTCTGTTACTAAGTGATGTTGGATTTGCTAATAACATGAAATGGTTTGATACCAGATTTTTTCATCTCACGATATACAGCACTATAACTTCTCTTATTTCCCCTTTTTGTTTCTAGTTAAAGCGCCAATTTACGTAAAGACATCCTTGGTCTACCCACTGCCTCAGATATGATGTCTTTTGACTTCTGAGAAAGGACTTCAGGCCTTCCAAGATTCTCACTCTTTTTGCGATGACAGTCATATGGATTTTTGTTCCAGTTTCTTTTAACAAACGATTCATCTCTTTTAATGTATTTAGCTATCCAGGAACGTAAAATGAAGGATGCGCCAGCATCCCGGCTTCTATGAAGGTTTATAGCCCGGATTTGGTCAATCCATCTGAGATCCCCCGAGTTGTTAGCCATGGCTGTACCTAACTCCGTCACTCAGTCTGAAAATACTAGAAATATAAAATGAAAAAATAGCTTAATAGAAACTTAAAATAATGTACTTGGAGATAGGCAATAACAGAAAACTTCATAACTTTCCATTTGTTCTGTGGAAGGGAGGGGCTCTAATTTCGAAACACCTGGTCTAGAATTTATAGATAATAGGATACAACAATTGGCCATTCGAATTATTGTTCTTACTAATCATCAGACTTTCCATTGACGAGTCATTATAATGGTATGTAATAAAGTTGATTCCAAAAGATCTCGCATTTCGTAGTCCGTATAATCAAGTCTTTGGGCTAAAGCTAAGCTAGATTTGTTATGATTATTCTACATCATGCAAGATGCATGTCCGTTTTGTATGTAGAAAAAAATTAAATAAAAGTAAACTATAGAATTTCTAAGTGATATATATATATATATATATATATATATATATATATATATATATATATATATATATATATATATATATATATATATATATATATATATATATATATATATATATATATATATATATATATATATATATATTTATATATATATATATAATGACGTCAAAGGAAAGTCTGATGATTAGTAAGAACAATAATTCAAATGGCCAATTATTGTATCCTATTATCTATAAATTCTAGAGCGTCAAAAGAGGAAAGGGTTTTATGTACCAGGTGTTTTCGAAATTAGAGCCCCTCCCTTCCACAGAACAAATATATATATATATATATATATATATATATATATATATATATATATATATATATATATATATATATATATATATATATATATATATTATATATATATATAAATATATATATATAGATATATATATATTATATTATATATATATATATAAAGGTATAAGCCACGAAGGAAAGATAAACAACGGTGTTTCTGAAAAATCTTTCGACTTATCGTCGTTTACTCAGCAGTTTGTCTGCTGAGTAAAGGACGTTAAGTCGAAAGATCTTTCAGAAACTCCGTTGTTTATCTTTCCTTAGTGGCTTATACCTTTATTTATGGATTTATCCCGTTCCGAACTTTCTTGATTCAGTTATACACACACACACACACACTATATATATATATATATATATATATATATATATATATATATATATATATATATATATATATATATATATATATATATATTGTGATGGCGTGTTAACCACCACACGATATTCTTATCCAATTATAGGTTACACCTGTATTCACTAAACAGGATACGAAATTCACAAGGTGTGAAATCGTACCACAACCTTAAACCACAGTGTGCAAAATCAATTCAGGGGTGAAAATAAACACTTGAGAAAAATAACTTAAATTTGATACATAACTCTTAGGCAGAAATCACACCTGAACCTCTATAATACAAAAATATATGAATAACAAGCACACTTAAAGAGCCACTAAACAAATCCCAAATATCCCAACTAATAACAGAAACCAACACATTCAAACACAAAAAGGAGGGGGTCCAGAAAGGAGGAGAAAGGCAAAAAGAAAGAATAACCTAACAAATACACGCTAATATTCCTAACTACTTCTCCGTATGTTTTAAAGTTCTCCCCTTTCAAGGCAAGGTACAACTCCACGTCTGGAGGACAAATCAGGGTGATTATCAGCGCTGAATCCAGAAATGTTAACAGGTGGCTGGCAAGTATCAAGCTGTCCACTGAATACGACTGCATAGAAACATTTTCCGAGAGCTTATCAAATGTAAATAATCTACCTTGGGACAGAGAGGGCCCTTGGCTTTATAACTGAACCAAAGGCGTTAAGGATAAATCCTGAAGCTGCAGACTGGGAGATCCAAAAGGTAAGTAGGGGGTGAATAATCTACAGTCCAAGTTCATATACAGAGGCCAATAATCAGTACCAACGGTCAATCCAAACAGCGCCCAAGCTAAGATCCAGGAAACAACTGGCTCATATCACCACCGAAGACTTCCATCTCCCCACTGGTCAGCAAGAGCCGGGGGGTTTGGAGGGGGGAGAAGGCCACTCCCAGAGAAATCACAAATATGGAATCTGAAAAAGAGGATTAGTAAACACATACAACAAGCCAAACACCGGAGAGGAGAAAACTAGCAATTATCATTCTTAACTAATTAACAGTTTAAAAAAAATCTAATACATTATTAAAAATAATTAATCATTACTCACCTATCATAAACTGGCAACAAGATGACAATATATATATTTATATTCAGAGAGAGAGAGAGAGAGAGAGAGGCATAACGTGATTTTTTGTGAGAAGAGATAAAGACAAGAAAAAGGGAGTTTCCGTGATCCACTCAAAGACAACCCGTGACCCACCCAACATTGGACAGGGTAGACCTTACAGGATGGGAATCCCTTGAATAAGGTTTACTTTATACTGATTGAATGATTGGTGAGGTTGCCTAGCTTCACAGACCCTAGGTGGCCTCAGAGAGACTTTGCTCCCTGATGCCTATGGTTTTGGGCACTTTCAAAATATTATTGTATAATGTAATTAACCATCATAATTAAAATTATGATCATTAAAAATATTCTTAAGAAACTCAGCTCTTACACGAGTACTGATTTGGGTAATACTTTTTTGAACAACTCAGATAAGAGATAATTATGCTAATTTATAAAAAACTGTTTAACAATTATATTTTCCCTACTTGTATTAGAAAGAGGTGTATTTATGCTTCAAATAAAACTTAACATTCCATTAAAACACCAACAATTGATTTTTAAATGAATATCCAAAGACCACTTCAACCCACTGTCTTAAGGAAAATGGGATGAATGAGAAAGAAATTTCTCCCGGAGTTCCAGAGTCATTGCAAGTCTCTTTGGCAACATGATGACGTCATCGAGGCTTCAAGAATCCTCGAAAGGACGTGATTATTGATATTGTCTTAAAAATCCTTTAAAACGCTTATTCTTTTATTATTATATCTGATCTAAAAAAAAAGGTTGTATAGTAAGCTTAACACACCTAAACAGTTCCAGAGTAACTGATATTGTTATAAATATTACATAAAATGATTGTCTTTCAAAACACGAAGCAGTCATCCTGGATTGTCCGAAGTAAAGAGCCTCGGGCCTTCCATTTGTTATGGAGTCGATTTCTGACTCCGTAACATTTGGTGTCCCGAGAGTCGTTTTCTACTCATAAGTCCTAAGAGGAAGACCCCGTGTGGTGGGTCAGAAGCCCCTCTTAGGAATCGCCAAATAAGGACTACCTCTCAGTTTGGGGTTCCGAGACAGGACAAGTTTCTGATGTTCCCCACTATCCAGGAATCCAGACCATTTTTCTCTCTGTCTTTCTTTCTTTCTTTCTTCTTCTTATTCTTCTTTTTCTTCACCGGTTAATCCATAATGTGTGTGGATATTTCCATCTGCCTCCTTCTACTGTTTCTTGTAGTTTATTTTTTGCTGTTGACGAAGACGTGGCAAGGAGAGACAAATAACTCTCACTTCCTAGGACATAACACTAATTGTGTTATCAAATTTGTTTTAAAATGAATCCCAAGACAACGACTTTTTAGTTAAGTTTATTTTAGAAATTTTTCAAAACGTAATATCATTGATATTTTTTTCTTTGAGACCAGTGGTTTAAAGACAAAAACTTTTCATTTCACTTTACGTGAAATGAGGTACTCCTATTTTAGGGAGGGGGAACCGTCAGCTCAAAAATAAAAAAGAATTTCGTCAAGGCTTTTCAAGGCAAGATTAATAATAGTTACAACAGTAACGATCCAAGAAACATGCAAAGGTTCAATTAAATATTGCAACAGCAAAAATCAGAGGACAAAGTTTATAATATTCAAAGAAGGAATCAAATTTAAAGGAGAAAATGCCGCTAAAAATAATGAAATAAAACTCTTGATGAATTTTTCTTCTCCAAGAATTGCTAAACTACGAACATAAAATAACAGTTGTTTCATCTCAATACATAAAAAATTCTTTCATACACAAGTGGGAAAATTGCCAATGATAATAAAATATAAATTATGAATCATTATCAATATACATATGAAGAAACAAGAAAAACTCAATGCAGAGCCTCCCTTAAAGAAGTTAACGAAAAAGAAGAAGAAAAAGATTAGAATAAATATGAAAATCCTTCCCCGCATAATCAAAAATCAAAAAAACTCAATCCTCCAATTCTTTTTCTCCACTTTCTTCTCTCTCTCTCTCTCTCTATCTCTATCTCTCTCTCTCTCCTCTCTCTCTCTCTCAATCTCTCTCACTAACATTAAAAAGCAACCTTTAATTTGGACTTTCTCAAAAAAAAAAAAAAAAAACGTGCGGAATGCACAACTAAGCTTTGAAATATTTCAATATGTAATTAAAACAGGATTCAGGGTTTCACAAAATAGAAACTGTTTTTTATTCACGATTTGAGTGTGAACGTTATCGTTTGCATTATTTTTCACGAACTTCGACTTAACAGCTTTTCACTTTCGGTGAAAAATATCCTTGGAAAACACGACGATTACACGAGTACTTATTTGGCTAATATTATTTTTTAGAACTCGGATAGGAAATAATTATGCTAATTTATGAGAAAGATTTCACCAATTATAATTTCATTACATGTATTACGAAAGATTTATTATTTAGTTTCAAGTAACTTCTAATATTCCTTTAAGACACCAACAATTGATTTTTTAAATGAATATAGTATATATATATATATATATATATATATATATATATATATATATATATATATATATATATATATATATATATATATATATATATATATATATATATATATATAATATATATATATATATATATATATATATATATATATATATATATATATATATATATATATATATATATATATATATATATATATATATATATATATATATATATATATATATATATATATATATATATATATATTATATATATAGTATATATATATATATATATATATATATATTATATATATATATATTTATACATACATATATATATATATATATATATATATATATATATATATATATATATATATATATATATATATATAATATATATATATATTTATTATATATTGCTACTTTCAAAATGCATGTTTTCCCCTCTTTGAAATGTCTTGTAGATTGTGTAACATTTTTTCAGATTCCTAGATAGCTTAGAATAGGATGTTTTAAAATGTGTGTTCAGATTTCGCATTAACGTCTTGTAAAAGAATATATATATAACGTAAAGAGAGAGATCCTTGTCTTTTCAAAGCTGCAAATGTTTAACTTTTATGTCAGCACTTTAAGATTAGAGTCTGCGAGATCCGTTTGCTTCCCTGCTCTGTCAGCGCGTTTGATAGCGAGCTCGTTGTTGTCAAAACATGTCAATCTTATTGTCGCCCAGGCTACGTCTCGTTCGAGTCGGGTACGTCTTTCTTCTTTTTTTTTAACAGACTCGTATGGTACGTGTATATCTTTGTCAAGTCCCACGTGGATGTTGCACATTATGTGTGTAAGATTGCGTCAGATTTCAGAACTTTCTGGAAGCTTTCGTACCCAGAACGTATTTGTCATCTGCCTAGCCCAGTTTCCATGAAGGAAGAGATATTCATTCATTCGATCTTAAGACCTCGAGGCAGTTAGATCTCCCTCTCTCTCTCTCTCGCTCTCTCTCTCTCTCTCTCTCCTCTCACTCGACATCCAGATTATATTAACGTAACGTAAATTGGTCACTCGTAACATTTTAGAATTTAATGTTTGATATTTCTTAGAATTTATTTAGTTTATTTAGTTTCTTTTGTGGAATCTGAACAAACATTTCGTAACGGCGCCTGGTTTTTTTTGTGAAAGTGTAATATACAAGCTGCAGCAAAAGAGAAAGAAAGAAGTTGGTATACCAAAAAAGGTAAAGTGTGTTATATTTTTATTAGTTGCAACTAATAATGGATAGGGAGTGTGTTTAACTAATAATGGATAGGAATTGTGTTTAACTAATAATTGATAGGAACTGTTGTCTGTTACGAAGGTTTGGTAAAAACTGTTGGTTACAGTGTTTTTGAATGAAAAAGATTTACACTTTTACACATTGCTGATATTTTTTGTGTTTGTGTCTGTTCCATTGTTTGTGCACTTATTCATTTTCTTATTGAAGTGTCTTTTTGTTTTATATTTTCATTTGCATTCACAATTTAATTGACTTAGTTATTTTCATTGCTTTATCATTGCACATTTAATTAAATTTAACACTTGTGAATTGATTTGCATTTACTTAGAATTCTTTTCAAGTTTTATTGTTGTTTAGCACTTGTGAATTAATTTCAAATTTTCAGTTATTGCCTAACACTTTTGAATTTTGATTGAATTAATTTTCTTGAATTTTGTGATAAATTAATTTGATTTAATTTTACTTGATTGATTCAAGAATTAATTAAGCTTTACTTTGTTTTCAAGTAACAGTAATTTTCCCTGATATTGTGAATTTCACTTATAAAATTTGAATTTAATAATAAATTTTTTGTACTTAAAATTTTTATATGTGTTTTCTTGATCTTACCCACCCAAGTATAAGTATATATGATTATGACTATATTTATGATAGGTAGAGACATAGAGTGGTAATTGATTTGCTTTCCTTCAATTTAATTGAAGTGACTTAGAACCAGGGAAGTACTTAGACTTCTGAAATCAGGGAAATACTTAGAGTTTGAAAGTTGTTGATGGAGTGATGCCCTTGATTAATTTAATTACTTACATATTACCTCACACCTATTTTGATGAACTTAGTCTGATTTTCTGCAATACTGGTAAGTGTTAAGGGATCACTGTTGCCTTTAGAGTATTCAGTCGTTTAAACGTGTTATGAGGGTTCAGGTGTCTGGCTTTTGGTGAGGTAATATTTGATGCATGGTAACCAGATATTTGGCCCACTTCGTAACAATATATATATATATATATATATATATATATATATTATATATATATATATATATATATATATATATATATATGATGTGGCACATATAAGATGAATGAAGTTGCATTTCACAACTGAAGTCGGCATTGCCCGTAAGTGCCAAAATAAGTTGAATGTATGACATGTTGACAAAGAAAGGATTGGCAAAAAACAAATAATAGAATAAAATAAAATAAATTAATAAAATAAACAAAACTATTTAGCTAAAATCGATCAATAGTAGTTTTCTGCATTTATTTATGTTGTCCTAAGTTTAGTATATCTTAGTTTTACCAGACCACTGAGCTGATTAAGAGCTCTCCTGGGGCTGGCCCGAAGGATTAGATATTTTTGTGTTGCTAAGAACCAACTCGTCCCCTAACAACGGGACCTACAGCTTATTGTTTACCTAAAACGCTGTACCTAAGTTTGGCATTTAAAAATTGCGTTGAGAACTTACTTATGGTGGCACGCATTTTGTTAAACAACCCGCCCTTATCTGCCTTTGATGTCTGTGGGCAGTTAATTCTCCTCTACTTCAAGTTTTAAAGATTTGAACGAAATAACTTCCTAGCGGGTCTAAAACCTCTATATATCAAAGGTTACAAAGGTTGCCTAACCACGTAGAAATATTCATATCCTTCCTTCAGATTATTATTATGGTTATTAAGTCTCTCATTCTGAAAATCATTACTGCATCCATTATTCTCCCCCTACCTAATCTCACAGAAAACGTCAGAATTGGAATAATCTTTCGCAATAAACAATTTATAGAAATAAAATCGTAAGAAAGACCCATCTTCCAGTCTGTTTGTGTTTGATTTTCAATAGACGATGATTTTAAAAGACATAATCAGCAATTATGTTGCAAATACCAGTTGCAACCAGAGGATCTCAGCTGATGACTCTGCCCCTCAAAAGGCAAAACGCATCAACTCCAAAATCTTAGTTTTGAGAAAATCAGTGATAAAGGTTGATTCATCATAATTCTTTTGCTAATTTTTATCTGCATATTGTAATTTGGTCAACATATGGGTTAACCTTAGTAGGAGTATTTTATTGCATTAAATTTCACAAAATGCTTTAACTAATACCCAAATTCACTGTCCAAAGCAGACTAACTTTCTCCTAGTGTGGTCATGATGTCGTTCTGCTCTGAAAACCTTGGCTACTATGTTATTAGATAATTACGTGATGTGTATTTTTCTCATTTTTGAGTGATGAAATTTAATATATGTCATTTAAAGATAAGGCTCTGACTTGGTTATTAAAACAAAAATATTGGACTCTGGTAAAGAATATTTATTATTATTGAACAAAAATTCATATCTTTTTCAATGAGAGGCAAGAGAAAAAAAAAAATAGAATAACTTTGAAATAAAACTAATAAACTTAAGTTTTGCACAATACATTTCATAGAAAATTAATCCAAAATTACTTTTTACTTGAATGCTAGTCTGACTTGGCATTCTTAGATTATTCCTAAGAAATTTCCTTTTCAAAAACTCAAAGAATAACATCAAAATGATTGCAGTATTAGTAATAAGAAAAAATTATGACACCTTACTTTTCTGGAAATTAACCTGAAAATTAACCACTAATTTGGGATCTCAAGGAAAAACAGTCTAATTTTATTTCAGATCAACATATATGACTCTTCAGCAAATCTTCGCTCCTAGAGCTTTCGGGCATATTTATCCAGAATCCTCTTCTGGTTTTAGGCATTTTGCATACAAGTTCTCTCCGCAATGTTTTTCTTCTTCACTGAAGATAAACCCTGGGACAATTATCCAGGGGAGTCTTAAGGAGTTCACTTGATAGTTCAACAGTTTTTTTGATGAAGTTGCAAAATTGATAATTATCCATGCTGAAAGTTGTCTTGTAATGAAATCCTATTGCCCCTTTCTCAAACTTGACGTCTACAAGAGTTTCTTCTTGTGGCCTTGTTCATTTCTCGGTTTATTGATTGTTGCTGGTATCTTGAAAAAGAAATCCTTCTTGTTGATATCAAGGGTTTCTAGTCGCTTGACAGAGTTTTGAATGACCATTTTCAGGTCTACATAATCGTATATATCTCCTTGTCTCCTCAGGGACTTTCCAATATGGCCATGTATACCATCGGCAGCCATGAATGTGTGGCCTGCGGTTAAATATTTAAAATTAATGCTATTAACTTCATTATCAGAGTTGACAAGAATTACCATGGCATTATATAAGCTCCAATTTTTGTTCTGTGCTGCACAATTATCTGCCCAGAACACAAAGTCATTTCCATCTCTTTCCTTCTGGATAAGAGACAGATATGCATTAGTTATATGTTCTTTGTTTCTTCCTGCAGTTGATTCATCCCAGAGTACTGCATAATGTTTGTCTTTTGCTGTAGCCGTCTTCCCTTCCTTCGATTCTTTTCCCTTTATGCTGGCAAAAGTTTCATTGAAAACTATAAGGCGAGGAGTGAATATACAACTCTTTAGGCCGTTAATCGTTGGCAACAATAGAACTTTCTGTAGATCTACAGCATAAACTCTGCACGTTGAGTTCCATTCTTTTTCTTTGTCTTCATTGTAGGCATTCCGAGCTTTTCGCACCTTAGTAATGTGACTTGCTTGTGAATTATATACACTGTCTGTAATTTCATCCTCTTGAAGGTTTTTGTAAACAGCACATACATCACAGATGTCTTCCTTAGGCTCACCAAATCCAATGTTTTCTTTCTTGAACACTGCATAGTATGTGCTGTATGTGCAATTATATTCTAGATTGTGACTTGAAATCTTCAAACATTTCTCTCAAATTTGTTTCTGATGAAATGTACCTTTTGTTTGGGGCATGCTCCCTCCTGTAGTGAGATATTTGAGGATTGTACTACTCTATATGTTTTATAATACAGAGTGATCTTTCTTATTTGCTGGGATATCCGGCCTCTTTTGTCAGACTGTTCTTTGTTCATCCCCCAATAGACTCTTTGGAATTTTTTCAGCAGTTCAACAATGACCCTATTACTGCTGTAACCAAGAGTTTGAATAAAGAATGTCTGGCAAACCTTTATTTTCATTTCCTGAATTATTGAGAAAGGAATATATAAGAGAGCACGTTTTTCTGCACTTGCCGATGTTGTTGGTCTTTTCTTTGGACAGGCATTTTACAAATCCTAGCGAGCAACGATTGTTTTTGTGTGGCATATTGCATATTCCAAAATTCATCATGGATATTGTATCTCTCCTCCTCTGTGAATAGTGATCTGCACTTTTTTCTGCAATTTACAGCACAAGGTGAGAGGAGTGGATGTTTTTGTCTATAATTCTCCATGATGTGCTTCTTTCCTTTTCAGGCAAAATGCATCATGTCCATAACATTATGGAGTTGATGCATTCTGGCACAAAAGAATGGTTGTGATGCATTTTGCCTTCAAATAATGTAGAAAACCAGTGGAATTAATGCATTTTGCCTGTTTAAAACTCTCTTTACGGGCAAAATAGGCTTAATCTACCTTCAGGATAAGATTGGCCTCTTTTTGCAGATTCCATTGATATAAAAATCTCAAAAATCGCATTTTTGGAGTTGATGCGTTCTGTCTTTTTATTAGGGCAGAATTGTGCCGCGGCACCAGAGGGCGCCTGCGGTGTGATCGGCTGAGGTGCGGCAATGTTTGGGGAAAAATCAATGATTAAAAAAAATCATTACAACTTTTGTATCATTGATTCTCTTTCTCATCCATAGTACGGATACTTAGGTAGCATGCACCCGTCACCACCCATTAAACTGACATTTTGGTTTTGACAGAGTTTAATTAAACAGAGGCCATTTGGGTAGGACAGCGAAAGCTTCGAGGTGCGGCCATTTCAATTTCCTTTGCCGGCGATGCCGGAAGGTGTTTTATAAAGGGTCCTGTATGTGATCCTTTATTTGTGAGTGTGTGTGATTTATAGTTCTTCGCAACTAATTTATCAACTAATCTGCAAAACCTACTTTTGTTTTGTTTCGTCATAAATTCCAGGAGAAAATGTGTTTGATGCAACGTTTGTAGATATTTAATGCAGCTACGATTTCATTTGGATGTGAAATAAACGTGTTTATAACAAACGCTAGAGTGAGTTTTAAAAGAGTACACAACAAACGTTTTTTTTTTTTTTTTTTTTTTTTTTTTTTTTTGCGTTTATCGAAAGACATCTTTTACTTCTTTGCCCACTGTGATTGTTTGCTTGCTTAGGTTGTATCCATTGATTCATTATCATATATTTATTATGCAGTTGCAGTTTCATGTTTATTGTCCGTTTATATTAAAAAAAAAGCAACACAAAGTAATGAGAGTATATTCTTCACTTTCAATTCATCCAGGGACAAAGTTTTGTCACAGTAACACTGACTCTACTACAGAGTTCGGAGAAACTTGGTTTCCTCATAATAGAGTCCTAGAAATGGAGAGTTCCGTGTTCTATACTTTTATTCTATCAATTTTAATAAGTTTTGTAATAAAAAAATATCATTTCAGATATAACCTTCCTGATGCACCGAGTTAAACAAATATATATGTAGCAGTACTAAGAATTTGCTGCCATCGGAGGCTTCTTTCTCTAATTCATTTGTTCTGTCACATCTGCTTGGCAAAAATCTAGCCATTTAGATTTATTTGTTCAACCTTCATCATAAGATCTACGTACTACACAATTGTTTCTTGTTGTTGCATCCTTTTCAATTCCTGATTTATTGAATTTTATTTATTCATTACGGTTAAACTCTCCCCTTTATTTATATCTCGCTGCAGTTTATCCAGCGATGAATCAATTCAGTGTAGCTTCAGAGTTTTAATCAAATTCCTGAAAAGTGTTTATTTTATTACTGCTATAAAATTAAGGTATCGATATGTTTTCCTTTTAACATTGAAGATAATATGCTCAGTAATAATTTACTTTAAGAATCTCAGTAACTCAATGCTTATTCGAGTGACGCATTTCGTTTACATCAGCAGCATGTTAAAGCTATACTTGTCGACTTCATATTTCCCCGAATACTGTGACTAAGAAATGGGTGGACATTTTCAAAATATCTGAAAGGTAAAAAAAAATTGTCAATTTAATGAAAATTGCCTTGTAACACAATACGTAAGGTATACTGTTTCGAACTGCAGGCACTTGAAGGTGATCCTCTGGGAATCCTCACTCCTGCTGAAAGAAAGAGGCTGACTGTGGGAGAGGGAGGAAGCTTCTCGTTTGACGCTGGATGTCAACAATTGCCCATGGAAATCGCCTCTCCATGTTTCATCCACTTTCGGATTTCGTTTAGTTCGTGTATCGTTTCCTACAGCTTGCTCTCTCTGTCTGAAATGGTTCCATTTCGTTTCGTTTTTTGCTTCTAATTACAATTAATATTACAATTAATATTTTTTATTTTGCGTCCTTTAGTTTCCATGAGTATTTTTCTTTATTTAATACGTATCTCAACCTGTTTTTCCTCTCTCTCTCTCTCTCTCTCTCTCTCTCTCTCTCTCTCTCTCTCTCTCTCTCTCTCTCACACACACACACATCCTGTTTTTAGGAGGAGTTTGGAATTAAAATACAGGAAATCTACTTTTTAGTAACTTGGTTAAATCCTTGCACTGTTTTCATTAAGTGGCGTGATTATTGAAAATCGCCTTCAAGAAGGTTTTAAAATAGAGAGATTTTCGTAGAGCAGGTATTGTTTTATTGTTCATAGTCACTGGGATATTCTTATATCTTATATTCACTGATATACCAACTTCGAAATCTCCTCAGAAAAGAGTTCCCACCTTTTAGTTCTCTCTGCTCCAGACCTCTCTATCTTGCAAGCAAGCTTGTGTTTCTTGGACATTAGGCCTCCACGGTCAAGCACATATTTCTAAACCTGAACATTTTTCATGATTTCATTCCTTGTTACTTAACATAACTACATACACTAACACTTTCCCCTCGCACTTCCGTTCAGTATGTAATAACTGTTTCATTGCAAACTCTTGATCAACATAACTTATTCTAGTTCTAAAGCCTTAATTTTCTTTCTGTTTTATTTTTTCACTAGAAACTCTATAACGCACACTTCAAGGTATCTCCAATACGATGTTATCCGTAGAGGTCTTACACTCACTTGTTTTGCCTTTATTCTTATATAACGGAGCAAATATCTCTATCGCATTTCAATGGAATCTTTCCATCCTCGGTACATATACATCCTCGGAATACATACTGTATTCGTGTTATTAGCTCAAATCTGATGGATCCCATTTTAAATCCCACTAAATCATGGTGCCTTCTCCGCATTCAATCTGTTAACGGCCATCTTTACATAAACTCAGCCTCCTCCCCAAGTATTCTCAAACGTAACCTGATTATTACCCTCCAACCCAGCATCATTCAGGTAGGCCTCCCTTCCACTCTCCTCATTCAGAGTACCGCTTCATCCTTACATGGCTGCAATTTCCTTCAGAGAGAATCCCTTTACCTGCATTTTTCATTACAAGACCAGTTTCATCTTTCCACTATTTATACTTATTTATTCCCTTTTTCTACATGTTCCGACCACAAAAGATTCCAAGCTGAAACAGGCAACAAATACTTGAATTTACAACTCATACTCAGTTCATTAAACTCGGTGTTTCTTAGAAACCTAACCCGTTTCTAATCTTTCCTTTCCTGATCTCTTCATTACGAAACAACATCATTTGAATGCCTTAATTTTCAATTAAAACTTTCCGCTTCTTTTCTACTGCCTTCAACCAGATAAAAATAAAAGAAAAATTGTCCAACTACTTTTCATATTACCATTTAACAGAAGTTATTATTCCATTTACTCTGTAATTTAACTTAATTTCCCAAACTGCTGTCCTATTCATTTGCTATTTCCCCTGCATATATTAGATCCATTTTGTTCCTTTACTCAGAGTAAGAAATCCTCCCTCAATCTCTGCTTAGTTTTCGAAGTCATCCGAGTATCTGGCAGCTTGAAATTGCCATTTCCTTTTCGCGGATGAGGTTTCAAATCTTCATGAGTTCATCTAGTATTTTTTTCTTTGGAATCTGAAATTAACAAAGAAGAGTCACAGTCTTGGTGAATGGTCTTGTAATACGTTCTCTCTCTATCTCTCCTCTCTCTCTTTCTCTCTCTCTCTCTCTCTCTCTCTCTCTCTCTCTCTCTCTCTCTCTCTCTCTCTCTCTCTCTCTCTCTATATATATATATAGATATATATATATATATATATATATAATATATATATATATATGTATATATATGTAGCGGACTTTCAAACGGTTGTTTGTGCTGTTTAAGTATTTATTTCTCTAAAGATTTGGGTGTCTGTAAATGCTGTTTACCCTTAAACGAGCATTAATATGGTTACTGTCTATTTGCTAGTGGTTGCTTCCAGGCTGTTTATATTTTAACGTTTAGTCTTCAGTAGCAAGGTCTGACTGACAGACCATAATTGAATACGCTCTTGTTTTAAATTTGGATAAGTTTACATATAGTCGGGTGGACTTTGTGAGTGATATTAATATTTACTGTATTAGTCACTATTAAGTTTTATTTTGTTGTATCTATTTAATTTTTTGCATTTAAATATTTTGTCTTTATTTTCGTTACACCAGAAGCAGTTCGTATTTTGTCATTACTTTGTGCAGTTTTATTTGTCATTTATTTTGTGTTTTTTCTTCTTTGTAGATTTCACCGAATAAAGAGAAGTGGTAGAAGTGGTTTTCCTTGACTTGTGGAATCTCATCGTTGTCCAAATTAATATATATATATATATATATATATATATATAGCATATATATATTATATATATATATATATATATATATATATATATATATATATATATATATATATATATATATATATATATTATATATATATATATATATATATAATATATATATATATACATATAAGATACTATCCTTTTAAGTGATAATGATTTCGTTGAGCACTATGTCTCTGTATACGAGTAATAATTACTATATCTCAGAAAATTTGAATTATGTTGAGTCCATAAGGTTACGGCTATCTCGAGAATAACAAATGTTAACCTTTGCTGTTAACCTTTGCTGGAGACGCAATAAGTCTTCAAGCATCTGAGTTCTGAAATGACTCCTCCTTCCGTAGACAATCTGCGATGGATCCCACCTTATTCGGTGGATAACATTAACCTTAATTATGAATAAACGTTGGGGAACTTTATATAAACGTTTTCGAGCCTTGCTCCTTGTTCCATGGAACACTTTCAACCGGAAAACCATTTATAAGATTTATCGCACCTTTACCAGGTGTTGATACTCTTCAATAGTTTTGTGTATTATTCCGGTGATATCTATTACACTTTTTTTATAAAGTCGCTTTATATTTTCCTTACCTTGAAAGTAAAGATAATTTGGCAGCATTAGCTACCTTGGCTTCTCTCACTCTTTCTATCTCTCTCTCGACCGGCCAACCTCTTTTCTCCTCACAAAACCCACAATTCATAAACTAAAGTCGCTGAATTAGACCCCGAATGAATAAAAGAGATTTTATTTGTGAAAAAAACATTGAGGCAGTGATTAACTATACTCTGTTTTTTTCCAACTGTCCATCCGCCTGTGGTGTTTGCGTATGGTAACACTGCGTCCCGGGCTTTAGATAGTTACATTCAGCTTACAATCAACAATAATAATAATATCCTATTTCGAATATTAACGGTGTAATTAGCATACTGTAATTTATTAAAAACACCTTTCAGTTGCAAATGTACACCCAGATATCCTTTTATTTACCTAAAACTTACACATAGGGTAACTATTTAAAGCCCGGGACGCAGTGTTACCATACGAAAACACCACAGGCGGATGGACAGATGAAAAAAAAAACAGAGTATAAATAAGTCGAGTCCTAAAACTCTAACTTCTACATGGAACACGAGTAAAACCCAAATGATACAACGATATACAAAATGGTAAATCAGAATATAAAATAGAAAACAAATAAAAACTGGCGATTGGACAAAACCAGTCAAAGACCCGCCTCCTCCAGTACCTAAGCCATCTTTAAAGACAAGTAAAAAAATACACTACCAATAATACTCCCAAGTCAAGAATACACAGTTGATAGTCCCATCAGTTTGACATGTACCCCTCCATTCCCCATTATTAGGGACTTCCAGATCAATGTGAGAAATAAGGAACCCCACATGAATACACATAAATAAATGGCAATAAAACAAAACCAAAATTATTAAAATCAATGAACATGGCGAATGCAAATACGAGAATCCTGGAACTAAGTCACATATTAAAAGAGAAAACAGAGAAAGAAACTCTCAAGATATAAAAGACAAAAATACACTTTGGGCAATGCATGTAAGTTAGCTTACAACTTCATCAAAAGATAAGCCCCCACTCAAAATAGGAACATGGTAATCCATGACACTGCCCCAAGTGCCGAGTTAAACATCAATTTCATATAGGAAACATACGCTGTCAAGCACACACGTATGCATGGTCGTATGACCCGCGAATAAGACCCCGGGTCACATATCATCCACCTGCGAAACTACTGGATATTGCAAGAGCCCTTATGTAGCAGCCAAGTACACAAACACCCTTGCACCCATGAAACACACACATACAAACACACACACACACACACACACACGCACACAGACACACACACACAAATATATATATATATATATATATATATATATATATATATATATATATATATATATATATATATGTATATATATCTATCTATCTATATATAAATATATTATATATATATATATTATATAATAATATAATATATATATATATATCTGCTTAAAAAATCACAGTAGATGCGCGTAACTTCATTAAATAAGCGAATACCACAGGAAAATGATAGTCAGAAATCCAAGTGCTTTCGTCTTTACTAGGACATTGTCAAGGAGCGAATGAAATACAATTGGAGAGAAAGGTCTCAGGTACACAACAACATGATCAAGAATACCAGATGGTTAATTGTCAAAAGGGTAAAAGTTAAGAGATAATCTAGGATTATCGGATATCACACGATCACAAACCTAAACAGATTTGACCCTAACCGAAATATATATATATATATATATATATATATATATATATATATATATATATATATATATATATATATATATATATATATATATATATATATATATATATATATATACACAAACATACTCATATACACATTCTGCAGAAACCTCTTTACACATTCAGTGTTTGCATTTTGGGGGAGGGTATAATCTTCCTTTGACCTTCCCCAGGATTCATGTACGCCTCAGGATATTTAAGATTAAAAGAGAAGGATAGAAAAAGGGAAAGATGGAATGAGGGGAAAGAACGAGAGAAGGTGGAGGATAAGAAAATGAATATCGGCGAGGAAGAGGAAAGGGAAGCTCCAGACAAATGGGGGCGGGTTGTGGGGGATGTTGTGGTGGGGCGATAAGAGGAGCTGTAAATGAAGAGACTGGTGGAAGTCAGGGGAAAGCGAACACTGATTTGGCTGTATAACTTGATTCCTTTTACATCATTTAATAAAGTTTAATGGAAATTTCTTTCTATCGAATTTGAACGACCAAATCCTTCATAACTCTTCTTCAGCGAATAACTGAAGGGTCTACGTTGCTCATCTCTCTCTCTCTCTCTATTATGTTTACTGATTGGAGAGTGGATGATGAACATAGCAATTTGCAGCCATCTAGCCTCAGTAGTTTCTAAGGTCTGAGAGCGAACGGACAGACAAAGCCGGCACAATCGTTTTCTTTTACAGAAAACTAACAGGGCTGTATTTTCCCGACTCCAGTCAAGATTTAAGAAGTTCAGGAACTCCGTGACGATAATGGAATAATGGCTCTACATGGAATTTTACCTTCTGCCTCTTTGTACCGAGGAGGTCCCTGTATTCAGCTTTTCTCAGGAGAATAAACCCACCTTTTTGTTGCTCATCATTATACTTCTTTCTCCCTCATTTGCACGGATGTATTGACGTATACATACCCACAAGCTTTCGATTTACACGGTTTAAGCTGAAAAACAAGCTAAATTTTCCTCGTCAAGCAACAACAATATCATTGACAGTTTTATGAAAACTAAATAATAGCAATAATAATTTCCGCTCAAGGCCATATATGGAACATACAAAGAAGAGACAATAACATACACAATCTAGATACATAAGATACCATGATAAATAAATACAGTATATATATATACATACATAACTACACACACACACACACACACACACACATATATATATATACCATATATATATATATAATATATATATATATATATATATATATATATATATATATAATATGTGTGTGTGTGTGTGTGTGTGTGTGTGTGTGTGTGTATGACTGGTAAAAATGTCCTGTACAACAGAATACCATCTAATAAGAGGAGCCCATAAAAACGCCAAAATATCGAGAGAAAATACTTTATTTCAGAGACTGCTGTCTCTCTCTTCAGGTAGATGAATGAGAAAAGTTACAGAAAAGGTTGTATTTATACCAAGAGAACCATCCACAGGTAAGCCAATTTGGTCACTCCCACTGATAATATTCCTTTAATGCAATTAAGTGTTGGTTGAATGAAAACATTATCAATGATATCGATATCCCATGCGCCCTTTGAGATGTTCATTGCCTGTCTCATTTTAATCAAGGCAGATTCCATCATTTGACTCTTGTTCTGTCAGTTGCTGCTATAAATTATATGTAACAAATTCCAGTTTATTCTGTGGTTATGTTCATTTATATGGTTGAAAATATCTGAGTTCTGTTGTCCATACCTAACTGACCGTTACTGTTGTATTAATCTCTGGGGAAGTGATTTTCCTGTAAAACCGATGTAAGATTGGTCACAGTCCAGGCATGGGGTTTCGTAAACGTCTGTGTCCTTAAGGGATGTCTTTTGCTGGACGTTGATCAAGGATTTGGCTAAGGTATTTGGGTAAGTAAATGCAAAAGGGTTAGATTTTCCGAGGGTCTGGGTCACCCTCTTATCTGTCCAGGTGTGGAATTTTTATTTTATTGTTGGGTGTCTCTCTGGTCTTGTCTTCAGGGGGTCGGTAGAAAATTACGTTTGCTTTTGAATTGCTTCCTCAATTATATGGTCAGGATACCTTAAAGGCGAAAGTTGCTTACGAATTAGTCACAATTCTTTTTCCAGGAAATCTGGGAACAAAATCGTAAGGCTCTTAAGAATTTCATGATAGCTAAAGTAGTGAATGTATGAAAATGAGAACGTACGTTTTCTGTATATGGTAAATTTGTATTCTGTTGTGTCTCTGATTGTTGAAACATCAAGAAATTGAATTTTGTTGTCTGTTCCCCATTGAACTTTAATTTTGAATGAAATTCACTAAAATTGCCCCTTCTATTATCCAAAAATGTTATAATATCATCTACATATCTCATCCACAGCATGTTTTTAGATGTTATTGCATTTATTACTGTAGTTTCAGAGTATTCCATGTACAGATTGGCTGGAACAGGACTTAAAGGACTACCCATACTACACTCGAATTTTTGCTTATAGAATGATTCTAAGAATGAAAATTCGTTATTAGGTACACATAATTCAACTAACTTTATTATTTTGTCAAGCGCCAATAGGAAATGATCTGAATAAGGGGCTAATTTTTTCGTCAAAAACTGAAGAGCATCCTGTACTGGTACAGGACTGGTAGGGGAATCAACGTCAAGACTTAAAAGTTTTATGTTGTGAAGTGGTATATGTGTTCCTCTGAATTCGTGACAAAAATCTTCTGAATGTTTAATGTGACTGGGGGAAAAGTGCCTAAAAAAGGGTAAAGGAGGTCAGCTAACCATCTAGAAATTTTGTAATTGAAATCTCCGGCACATGAAACGATGGGTCTGAATAGAAGATTGTATTTGTGAGTTTTGGGAAGGCCATGTAAAAGAACATTTTTACCAGTCATATATATATATATATATATATATATATATATATATATATATATATATATGATATATATATATATATGAATGTCTTTTACCGTAATGCGACAGTATAATATGAAGACACTATTTTAACTTTACAACCATATATTTCGAGCATTTCCTTCTGTGCTCCTGATCGCTGGTAAAATATGGACATAGGATGTCTTACAAGTTTGTATATACAAAAACTACGTAGGTGTGGCAGGAAGGGTGGAAATTAAACTATTTCCTGGTGGTTTTTGGCTTCATTAACTTTTTTTTTGTTCAAAGGTAATGGCTTTCTTAAACACTTGAAATCACTATTACCAAGTATTCCGAACGCGTTTTCTACAGTGTCGAGCTCTTAACAGTTGGTGCGAAAACACACGCTGCACAAGGTTCTGATTTTGATGAGGGAAAGGTTTCATGGCACCTCAACAGTAATGCATCAGCCATCACAATCACATATGGTAATAGTTTTGATCCGTTCAGAAGTATCTTATCATCTGGCACATCCACAGATCCATTTTTAATATGCAGGCAGAGAGAACAGTTATCCCATACTCTACCATCTGATACTCTTCCATTAGTGCCATATATGAAGTTTGACTCTGCATTGGAGACAATCATTAACACGATGCTGTGGCATCCTTTATAATTGTAGTAGAAGGAGCCTCTACCAGGTGGTGGCCTTATCAGGATGTGCTTCCCGTCAACGGCTCCGAAGCAGTTAGGAAAGTTCCATTTCTTGGAAAACCCCTCTGCTACAAGTTCCATTCCTCTGCGGTTTGGGGTGTCTGCTAATACATGGAAAGACTGTTATTAAAGTTGAGCATTCCTGAGACATAAGCTCCTCATACACCCATCCCTAGATAAATTTATATCCAAAATTTAACTTCTCTCTCTCTCCTCTCTCTCTCTCTCTCTCTCTCGTCTCTCTCCGCTTCTCTCCCTCTCTCTCTCTCTCTCTCTCTCTGCTGTTGTGTGTGTGTGACAGAAAATCGCTTCTTAACCAATAATACAACTAATGGCATTTATCTATTTTCAGATTTTCAATAAGCACATAATTCAACAAACTAAAGATTGTTCTCCAACCCATACAACACCAATGCCAGGCACACCTGCTCCAAGTACATCTCGTGATAATGTAAGACTTATAACGCCTGAATCCTCACTCGAGTGAGGAAAATATCTCTACTCACTGACGGTGCTTCAAGAAGCGGTTCATCAACTGAAACAACTATCTCGATTGGAGAAGGAGGATAGCTATGATGACAGTGCTTTTGGTTGTGTTGTTACCAATGATTTGCGAAAGATGAATGGAGAAAATAAAATCCATGCACAGAAACTAATTTCTGAGGTGCTTTTCCTGGGAAAATTTGGCAAGCTCTCCTTTTCATCGAAAGTTGTTGAATAATTACTCTTGCTGTTAATAGCATGATATGGTAGGAACATAACTACACGTTTCTGTGTTTTCAAAATTACATGCAATTAAAACTGGGCAAGAAACAACTGGCATAGTTTATCTTTATTCCAGCTTTAGAAACGCTATTAACGAACAACTTTACCTATGTGTAAAGTTGATCTCGTTTTCCCCTGACAGGTCGTCCCTCAAGTTGGGTAATGTCTGAGTTACCAGACTCAAAGCACTAGTGATGTTTCAGATACAGTTGACAAGAACTACAATGTATATTATTAATCTCATGTCTAGTATGTGCTCAATAGTAAGGAACATAGGAACATAACTACACAGAAACGTGTAGTTATGTTCCTACCATATCATGCTATTAACAGCAAGAGTAATTATTCAACAACTTTCGATGAAAAAGAGAGCTTGCCAAATTTTCCTAGAAAAACCACTTCAGAAATTAGTTTCTGTGCATGGATTTTATTTTCTCCATTCATCTTTCGTAAATCATTGGTAACAACACAACCAAAAGCACTGTCATCATAGCTATCCTCCTTCTCCAATCGAGATAGTTGTTTCAGTTTGATGAACCGCTTCTTGAAGCACCGTCAGTGAGTAGAGATATTTTCACATTATGCATGTAATTTTTATTACCCATCTTTAACTTGTCACAAACAAGCATTGCTTACCTTTAAGCATGGATCCTTAATCACGTCATAGATGGTTTGGCACATATCTGAAATGATTGCAGACAGATTGTTTTGAAAAAAATATTCTTGTCCCTCTATTGAAGAAAACTGTACGAGCACCCAGTGGAAAGGCAGATCAACGTGCATCAGGTGAAATGCTCTCTCTCATACAGGTGTCCTGCTTCGGTATAGAAGGTTTTACCTTCTCCAATAAGTCACAGAAATGATTCGGGTCCATCCGTCTGTAGTTTGTGAAGTCTGATTCATATTCGCAACTCATGTAAAATGGTTGCATGGCTTCCCCTCTCACTTCGTTTCTGCAACCAGTCCTTGCACCGTTCCCTTCTTGCCACAGTAATTATGTTGCAAAGTGCAATTTTCTTGGTTTCGTTCTTTATTTGCTTATGCACCATGATAGGGATATACCGCACGACTCTAGCAACAACCCCTGTCTCTCAAGTCCATTCACTGACTTGAATAGATGTGTGTTGCCAGCGGACATTACCTTTGAACATTGCCTGCAAAACTAGTGGTACACAACCTCATCTGGTACCATTGTTTGTTGCCTGATCTACTTCCATCGTTTTTTTAGAATAAGCCAGACATGAGGATGGAAGACCGGCGGTGGGCACATCGGAACTTATACACGTTTATGGAACATAAGTAGCTTGTATAAACTAATCTTATTTAAGTTCTTGTCGAAACTACTTATGGGTGAGCTGCCATACTTTTATGATCTTTTGTTACACCCCAATTTAAGCTCCCATGAAGATGCTACTAGGGGTCGTGGTTATCATACACCTGCCATACGTACAGAGGTTGAAAGGAGATTCCTCCACTATCAGCTGACTGGGTTTAACAATTAAACTCGACAGACAACATTTAGAAGGCTTCTTTTGTATTTCACTTAGAAATTACAATAAAACTGTTAATTGTGCAACAGTAGGTATTTTAAGTAGTTCTGGACAGTTGTTTTTAAAGCCAATTTTAGTCGCCCAAGTATTTTTTTTATTGCACGTTGAATTTTGCTTGCAACGCAAGCTGGACCTGTATTTTATTTAATTGGCTTTTATATAAATATTCTTTTTGTGTTGTAGGCTGGAGTTGTCTTCTCTTTGTATTTTAATACGATTCCGTGTTTGGCATTTTGAATATATATATATATATATATATATATATATATATATATATATATATATATATATATATATATATATATATATATATTCAAAATGCCAAACACGGAATCGTATTAAAATACAAAGAGTATTAAAATACAATGATTCAATATAAATACACGACATATAATAATAAAAATGATAATCAGCAATACCCACACAGTTGCTGAAGCAGTATTAAAAATATTATTCATAATAACAATGGTAATGGCAGGTAATGATATTAGGAATAATGCCAAAAAATAATATATATATATATATATATATATATATATATATATATATATATATATATTATTTTTTGGCATTATTCCTAATATCATTACTGCCATTACCATTATTATTATGAATAATAATAGTTTTACTACTACTTCAGCAACTGTGTGGATATTGCTGATTATCATTTTTTATTATTATATGTCGTGTATTTATATTGAATTCATTGTATTGTCTTTACTTTGAATATTTCATTGAGCTGAAATACAAATATTTCTTATCATTATTATTATTATCATTATCTTGTAAATAAGTTTCTCTATTCTTTTCATTGCTAACTTTTCTTCCATATTCGAATTAGCTATTAAAACGCCAAATGGGGGAATCATCTAAAAAATGTGGTATTTGTCAAATTGAATACAATAGGTACTCAATGACTCATTATGGTTTCGTCTTGCTCAGGGGCGTCTGCTCCTTTCTCTCTCTCTCTCTCTCTCTCTCTCTCTCTGAGCAAGACGAAACCATAATGAGTCATTTAGTATCTTTTGTTGATTAGGCATAAGATCCAAATTGTACTGCGTTTTGACAAATACCACGTTTTTTACATGAATCCATTTGTGGATTTAATAGCTAATTTGAATACAGAAGAAAAGAGAGACAAAATAAACGCGGTTGAAGTAGCCAGTATTTTTAATAAAATATTATTATTATTATTATTATTATCATTATTATTATTATTATTATTATTATTATTATTATTATTAATGCTGACCAAAGCAGATAAAGCAGGAAAAGTATCTTAATTGTAAAAAGAGACTGACAGAAAATCTAACCTTTATAGACCAAATATAAGCAATAGGATTAGGTCTTCCACAATTAAAAAAACCAACGAACAAACGTAAACTCTTTGCGCGCCTCCTCTCCAAATAGTAAAGCTAACTGCTGTACATAAAATAGACTCACAGAATGAAAGGAAACTGATTTATATACTAACAGAAAACTCTATCAATGTAACACAGAAGCGAGAATGGCCTTTGCAAAATACGATTATCTCCCCTCGCAGGAACCGTTATCTCGAAGAACTCTTTTTAACCTCCCTTCCACTTAGTAAGATTACAATGGTCCTGAGATGACTCCTTTTCTTTATTCTGCTTACGAGATAAATTGTGGAAACGCTGAGTTGTGGCTCTTTGAAGTTGTTTGTGTGGTTTTGGAAAATGTGATCCCGAACATAATTTTAAATACTTTGATGGGAAAGGAGTCACCAGCATAATTGTCTGTGCTATAAATGAATGAAGGAAGACTACAATGCATCAAGATTCTGAAATGTTCTAGAATGGAACCAAGTAGATAAAAAAATCTCTTATTTACCTATAAAATGGATGAAAAATCATAACAAAGGCAACGAAAATCTTTTATGAAAGAAATTAGATATAGAAACTTTTTAAAAAATATCTACAAAGAAAATTTCCAAAGATGTTTAAGCAGATAGAAATATCGCATAACGCCAAAGAGTTTTGAGACATTCACTTCTTGCGAATATCTAAAGAGAGACACTTGAACATTATGAATGTTAATACAGTCTCCTTCCCCAATTCCTTTAATTGCACACTTTAATACTTTAGTTATGGTTATTATGCTCCCCTGCTCATTCGCTTCCTCTATAATCTCCAAGATCAGTTTCATCAATTCAAACTTTAGTCCTCCATCGGCAACGGTGAAACTAATTCATCCATAATGGGTCTATAAAACAAGTATGATCAGTAAATGCCTTGATCATTAATTCATATTTCCTAAATTACTAGTAAAGGTTTTGCTGTTTGTATAAAATTAACCAATATTATTGTATGGAAAAATAAGCATACGAATATCTTACTCGCTTTCGTTAAAGTTTAGAAAAATATCAAATATGATTTGCACAGTCCTCACTCATATAAAATGTGGCTTCCAAATGGTACTCAGTTTAATGTTGTTGCAGAGATCATTCAGAGAAGAGCTTTCACTCATTTATCCCATTTTCGTAGCCTGGTCCAACTTCAAAATAATAGAATATGGCCCAGAGCTTTTAGAGCTTGAAGAAGTTTTCTCATCGGGACCATTTTAGCGAATTTGTGAGGAAGGAGGCCCATTTCGAGTAGAACTTTTTCTCTAGAATTTAGATTTCAACGCGTTTTGCTCACATAATTTGATTAGCATATTTCTTTCGAACGAAGAGCATTCTCTTGCTTTTTAGCATAGCTTAACGACAATTGCTGACTCTTTCAGTATTTTAATTTTCTGTGAAAGAGAACTATTGTTGAGGCTTTGTCTGTCCGTCCGCGCATTCTTCTGTCCGCCCTCAGATCTTAAAACCTACCGATGCTAGAGGGCTGCAAATTGATATGTTGATCATCCACCCTCCAATCATCAAACACACCAGATTACAGCCCTCTAGCCTCAGTAGGTTTTTTTTTTTTTTTTTTTTTTTATGTATAGTTTGCATTGATCGTACGTCTACCACTGGGACATAGTTAAAGCTTCTTGGTCTCCGGCTCTTACAGCGTTACTACACAAAGACCACCGAAAGAAAGATCTATTTTCGGTGGCCTTGATTATGCGCTTCACACTTTTTTTTCTTTTCTATCATTCGCTGCAAAATCAAATTTCCTTATAAAACGCTTTCTTCATTTTCAGTTTGTGTGTGTGTGTGACATTGGATCTGATTCCAAAAGGGACTATGCAGAGAAGTACAATAAAATGTCATGTTCTTCTCTCACAGATTCAACGCGGAATGAAGTAAGAGCTTCATATATCGCTATGAATACCTTCATTCAGAATATTCCTCGGGCCATTCCAGTCACGAAACCAATGAGAAGTGAAACATTCCACAGATGTACATTTGCATATTCACTTCGTATGACTAATCATTTTCCCTTCCGTCTTTAATGGCCAACATTAATGCATTGCATTTCATCTATTGCAACATTCATCTGCGTATTCATATTTAATCTACGGCTGAATCATCAAAGGGTAGTTCATTAGTGTGGCCTAACCTTCACACATAAAGAATGATTATGGCGCACACACATGAACACGCACACGCACATACATATATGAATTTTATCACATCACTGTGATTCATATACACGCCGTGAGCTGCAAATTTGGTCCTTTTAATATCCAATTCGCTCTACCTCGGAATTATTATAGCATCATATTAATATATTAACCAAGGGAAATATTTTTAGTTGCTGATAATTTCGCCATCTCGTGGATTTGAAATACCGCACAGAGGAGAAATCAGGACTTCAGTGACGTTACCTCACTTGTTGGCCGAGTCGGTAACTTCACTAAAGTCCTTATTTCTCCTCTGCCTGCTGGTTCGAATCCACGAGAGGACGAAAGTATTATCAGCTAAAACCATTCCCCTTCCGTTAACATATATGAAAATGTATTATTTTCGAGATAAAGCAAACAAGATATTAAAGGACATTTGTAGGTTAATGCATATTATATATATATATATATATATATATATATTATATATGTGTGTGTGTGTGTGTGTGTGCGTGTGTATGTGTGTGTGAAACTACTCATCACATCATTTTTGCAATTGTTTACCATAATGAGATTTATTGTATTATACTTTTATATCTTTTGGGGGAGGGGTTTATTCATTCAGCTCCCTATATAACCTTTTAATTAATTGTCTTGTCCCTGCTTCCGAGTAGTTGGGGTTAATACTTTATAAATCGTCTTAAATTGTACCCCTGTGCTGGGAAGGTCTACTAATTCTTCAGGTGTGTTGGATACCAGGTAGATATTTTCATTTATAATCCCTAACTGCCATTTATACTAGCTTTCTTTGTAAACTTACTTTTCATATATATCAGTCTGCTTAGTAAAGGATGAGAAGACTAAAGGCCTGGCAGCAGTACACTACTATTTAACTTTATCTGTTGATTTCGTCTTTACGCATATTATGTGTATATTATATATATATATATATTATAGATATATATATATATATATATTTATATATATATATATATATATATATATATATATATATATAATGTGCGTGTGGGTATATATATATAGGTTATATATGATATATATATATATAATATTATATAATATATGATATATATATATATATATATATATTATATTTATATATATATAATATATATATATATATATATATATATATATATATATATATAGTATATATAATATATATATATATATAATATATATATATAATGGTATTTAAAACACTGTAATGTTACATGTAATACTCCTTTCAACAAATGACTGACGATATCCGCAGAAGTTTGGCTTCTCTTCCAAACTCTGATCAAACAATGCGCGGTTTGAAGGACTTCCCCTCCTCTCTTTGCCAACGATCATTAATTAGCTAAAGTATATCCAATGAAGCTCCACTATTATCTGGTGTCTGCAGAAACAAGAGAAAAAGTAAAGACGAATTAAAAGGATTATTTTAAAGTTTGGCTTTTGTGAAAATGAC
>NC_061092.1:68594928-68602438 GCF_015104395.2 Macrobrachium nipponense
TGTGAAACTGTACATTTTACTAGTTTCCATTAAACTTTATTCATTTTAAACAATATTTTCCGATTCTGAATTCTAACGAGAGAGAGAGAGAGAGAGAGAGAGAGAGAGAGAGAGAGAGAGAGAGAGAGAGAGAGAGAGAGAGAGAGAGATGGCGTATTCCTTTTATTTGTTTGGCAATCATCTAGTATTCTAAAAATCCTTGGTGGAATTGATTGCTATGAAGATGAACTAAACGATCAGAAGGGTGGTAAACATCAGAGGTTGGAGAGAGGAGGTCACAGGGACGAAGATACGAGAGGGATTTGTTCATACTTTTAATTTTCTTCGTTTTTCTTGTAGGAGTAATTTTTTTAATGGTTATTAATTCCGTTTTTTTTTTATGATATAGTATCATTATTTCGTTCTAGGTGACATCTCATAAGGCTTATAAAGATGTTTAGAGGTTTCAGTCGTTCTATTCCTCAGCCCTACTTAAATTCTCCCCAGTCCTTTTTATCGTTATTATTTACGGATTAACCTGACTTCTTGTCTAAAATAAATAAATAAATAAATAAATAAATAATAAATAAATAAAATAAATAAATAAATAAATAAATAAAACCTTCAACGCTACAAATACAACCTTAGGAGAATACCCAGTGGCCTTCTACATCCTTATTTCTCGATTGATTTCACGTAATTCCAGTGAGGAAGAGATAACATTGGAGCTTGATTTGTAAGTAAGGGAGTGTGTAAGCAGCTTTGTGTGTCAATGTAGAATGAAGCTGACGCTTGTGGAAAAACTGCTGTAGACAAATTAAAAGGTTCCACTTCAAATTAATATGGTTTCCAGTAGAAACTAAGGAGGTATTGTATTGATATGAACAGAAACGTAAATTTAAACATAGGGTAGTAAACGGTTTGCTTACGTATCTGCATATAACATCTGAAATGAAATAAGGGTACCATACAAATCAAGCTAATCAATGAGAGTTCATTTTAGCACTTTTTCTCTGTTCTTCTGTTTTGAAATGGTATTTAGTCATGTTTTCAATTTGTATGATAGGAAATAGGCTTTGTTTTTCAATTATGATTTAGGGAAAAATAAGTGTGAAAAGGAAATGAGTAATAACGATAGTCAATCACTATAGTTAGAAAGTCCTTCATTCTATATTTACATTTACTAAAAATGTTGAACTTAACATCTGTGGTTCTTTTAGATACGATCCTGATGAAATATGCCGACTCGTATAATAATTAGTCGTTCACGTAAAAAAATAGTCATAATAAGAATAATTACATAAATACTGTATAAAGACAAGGTCAACTTCTAAATCAAGATGGCTACATGATTACTGCAGGGAGGTTTTGGTTTCCATAACCCCTCCACCACCCTCCACCAAACACCACCTAATCTGAGGACCTTGATGCCGCCCTTTCTTTCCCTGTAGACGTCACATGAATAATGAATGACGCCCGTTGTAGACATCTGAAGGGCGCTGACCGGCTCATTCACCATAGTGCAGGAAACAGGGAAGTCAACAACACCTCCCCGAAATCTCGTCTCTGTCAGCCAATGCTTCCGTGAATTATTAGCAGAATGAGAAACCTTTCAAAAACAGTTATTCCTTCATTGTTTATATTATACGTCATTTCAGAGATACGGCTGACAGAGGGATGTTCTAATGCATATGCACATTTCGCTTTTTTGCCAACGAAATTAAAGAAGAAATAAATTGCAAATGCTCTTTTTGAAAATGATGAAAATAATTGGCCTGGAAAAAGAATTTTAAGTGGGAATTCAGCTGGGGAAATGGTTAGATAACAAAGACGATGTTAATAAAACCGTTATTCTTAGCAAGTTTTTCAAAGAAAAGATCAGTAAATGAGAAAATATTGAAGGACAAATAAAAATCCAGTCAAACAGAACGGTAAACGAAAGATATTCTGATGGATAAAGTTGAGAAACTATGGTATTTTTGTTCTATGCGAATAACAAAATTCCCTTATTGCTTTAACTTTAGGATTCTCTTCCTCACTACTGAGGAAGACAGTTCTGAACCTTATTTCATTAAGAAACAGGGTTGACATTTCATGACTCTCATTGAAAGGGTTTCACGATTTCCTTGTTATATGGTTCAGCTGTAGAGAATCAAGAGAACAAATTCCGATTCCCCCATGCAGCATATTTGGGAGGTTGGAATTTAAATTACATAATAGACGGACTATTTCATCTTCATAAGTCAGTGAAATATTAATTGCCATGATAATTATGTCAAGGTCACGTCTCATCCTACATACGATTCCTTCTGCAAAAATCTGGAAAAAAAGCAATCTCAATCATTTAAAAAAATAAAAAGCGCCTTCCAGCAATTTGGCAAATTTCTATTACCAAGAACCGTTCCAAACCGATCTAATACATTTTCATTAACTAAACGTTAGGGCGAACTCCCTTCATTGGTCCAAACAGTGTCAGTCTAAAGTTTACCTTTTTGTCCAAAAAAATTTGTAAATTGAGATTGACAAGACACATAATCCTTTATAAGGCGATATATTATTGAAGTTTAATGCGCAAGTGAAAATATATTGCTATTATTTTAAGTGATAATATTAAATGACGGTTGAAAATCTGTCCTAGAACATGATACTCTTGCATTTCCTAGACTTCATTAGACAAGACTCGGCTCACAGTATTAAACAACAGAATTTATTATCTTTATTTATTTATCTATTTTTTACGCACTAGAAAACATCGAACTATCTGGGCAGAAATAAAAGGTAGGAAAAGAAATATGATGGCAAACAGACTGACTGACAGCAAAGAAAAATCTCGTTACAAAAAGCAAATTCTTTGAATGAAAAGGGGAATTAAACATCTCTGACAAGTAATTAAAGACTAAAATAACAGAGGCACTAAAAAAAATGAATGAAAATAAGTAGATATGAAACGATGCAGAAATGGCAGATGGGCAATTGTTTCAAATAAAATATTCAATTGTTCTTGAAGGAGGGAAGACATCTAAGTTACTTCTGAGAGTAACATCTCAAGAACAGAAGAGACGTCGTGACTCGTGATATGAGAAATATTGCTCTAAAATAAAGAAAAATATTCTTTTATTTGAATAGTGAAAATTACAGTATATAATTTTGCTTTAGTGTATTTATTGCTTTATAGATTTACATCTGAGTTTTGCTATACTTATATTCTCTTAAAGCTGTTAAACGTATTTTCCTATTGAATAACAAAACCTAGTGTAAAAACATAAGATAGAAACAAAAAACATTTATTTTAAAATCTACAAATTTCTTCAAGGAAACTTCCATAGTAATACAGGCATCTACATTTAGACTTGAAAATGGAATGATATCAATTACAGTTAAAGACATTTGAATAACCTGGAAGAGCAATGGAATAAATATAATTATCTCACTCATCTGTGTGTGTGTGTGAAGGAGAGAGAGAGAGAGAGAGAGAGAGAGAGAGAGAGAGAGAGAGAGAGAGAAGAAAAGCAAGAAAATCGGAGACACTGAAGAACAAAATGAATTCCGGAACACCGTGACCTATCCGCAGTGTATTATTCATCTACAAAATCCGTTATATCATCAAACAGTTGTTTAGCGCGATTCCAACTGACCATTGTGATCATGGCAGCGCGGGATCCTTCTAAAAGCGCCTCCTTCGAGGGAGGACAACATTGAGCAAGGGTTGCAAAATCCTGTTTTAGGCCTCAGGTTACTCGGTCACAAGGAGGAAAAAGAATATCTTCATCTCAGGCTTTTCTAATATAGCATTTTTTTTATATATTTTATTGTCGACAAATCTATACTGCGTGTCTGTGTCTTAGTATCCTCTATTCGCATCCTTGTTAGTTTCCACTAAAAGGGAAGTATTGTCTGTCCGTCCACCCTGAGATCTTAAAAACTACTGAGTCTAGAGAGCACCCTCCAATCCTCAAACATGCCATATTGCAGCCCTCATGTCTCAGTAGTTTTTTTTTTTTTTTTTTCTATTTAAAGTTCAATTAGCCATAATCGTACTTCTGGCAGCTCTGTAGGGACCAACTACATAGACCACCACCGGACCGTGGTACAGTTTCATAGGCCAAGGCTAAGAGTTTTATGGGCCGTGGCTGAGGTCACCACAGAGCAGAAAACTCAATTGCCTTCGGCGCAGTTTTTACTTGTCTTAATTATCTAAATAATTTATTTACAAAGACATCGAATGAAGTTGATTTCAGACATCTTTTTGACATCTTGGGAAAATCTTGACTCTAATCCAGTTCCAGAGGCAAAAGGCTGCAACGATAGTTTTGAGATGGACACTTCTCACAATTCACCTCTAAATTTGTACCTACGTGTGTTTCTGCACCTCTTTATACCTAAGGGATAATAAATGTGTTTAGATGTAAAAAGATAAATACTTGGTAGTTAAAAGTATCATAAAACTTGCCCGCTGGTGAAGTCTTAATAATCACTCCAATATTAGTGGACTGAAACAAAAAAATAATCACAGAATACCTCTAAGATTTAACTCACATTTGCATCTTAACCCAAAGCAAGAGAGAAACAGTACCGAAACGAAAGGAATTTGCAGCTCAGAAGACGTAAAAATAGAGAGGAGAATAAACACAGCAGCGAAGCAAACAGCACTGAGAAACGTCTGGTCGAGGAAAACAAAAAGTATTGCTGTTTGTTCAGGCCAGGGATTCCTATTTTGGGAATCGAGCTGTCTTAAAAAAAATAGTGCCAGTAGTACCTCAAAGAAAAAGGAAGAAACTGAAAATATCTATACTAACTATTCCAAGATCCTAGATCATTTTGACTTTTCTAAGTCTTTTCAACTGGGCACCTTTTCTTATCTCCACCTCTGAGGAGATGAGTCCAGTTAAAACTAGTGCTATGATGAGCCGCATGTTTGCCTCTGCAAAAATCAGACTAAATCAGATTTTCTTTATATATAGAAGCACAAATTGCGTTATATACAGCATAGTTATGATATTTTCAGTACAACACTATTTACATATAGGTACAAACACATTTTTACCTCTTTCTGTTTCTTGGATCATAACTTGTTGCAATTGGATTGTCTATAGTATTTTCATTCCTTATGGTATCTATATCTTTGGTAGAGCATGGATCTTTTGTATTTGGTTTTACTAAAGTTTTTAGGATATCCTTTATTTTACGATTAGTTCGTTCTACTGCTCCATTTGAACTGGGTTTATAAGCTGTTATTTGACATTTATTTATTTCATAAAATTCACATATTTTCTTTACAAGATCACTAGTAAATTCAGCAGCATTATCAGAGAGAAGAACTTGTGGACATGAATGTCTTTTTATAATTCTAGATTTAAGTGCTTCGGCTACTGTAGCTGCATCTTACAGCTGTTTCTTACAGGTATGATTTCTTCATATCTAGTTAGATAGTCTAAAAAGACTTATATTTGTTTGTTTCCTCTAATAGTTGTTGAAAATGACCCAAAAAGTCAATAGTTACTACTTTAAATGGATTTAATTTTGATTGATATTTTTCAAGTGGAGCTTTTGTGTATACGTTACCTCTATGTTGGCTACAAACTACGCAGTTTTGTACAAAGTTCTTAGCATCTTCACTACAATGTAGAAAAAATAATTTCTGGTTATGATTCTTGTTGTCTTTTTAATTCCTGGATGTACTGCCAACTTATATGAGTGTGTTAGTTTTAAAACTTCTCTGGTTAGTAATTTTGGGATATATAGTCGAGAACAACCATTTTTCTCTGTCGGTATTTTATACAACAAACCATTTATTAACTGAAAATCAGGTTTTAAGGATTCATCTATTAGTAACTGTCCTCCTACTATTTGTCTGATTTCTGGCTCTTTTTCTTTGTATTTTCACTCTTTCTAAATCTAAATCTACCACTTGACAAATAAAACAAAAGGTATTAATTGTAATGCATTTTCTGTTTCTTCTTGAGATCTGGATAATGCATCTGCCAAGTGTTAAGTTTCCCTGGAATATATCTGAACTCTGGAGCAAACTCTAATACACTAAGGAACTATCTATTGAACTTCATGATGTTAGTGAAAGTTCTCTTTTTAAATAAATCACAAATGGGTTTGTCATCAGTAAGCACATTAACTTTATGACCTAAATGTATGTGTCTAAATTTCTTTAAATCCCAAAATAAAGCTAAACACTCTCTTTCGGTTGTACTATAATGTTTTTCTGCTGGGTTTAAAACTCTGCTGACATAGTATACTGCCCTCATTCGAGTTTTGGCCTTTTGTAACAAGCTAAATAAAGATCTTTTGAAAAATCTGGGTAGACCAAAACAGGGTTCCTGGTAATTTTTCTCTTTAATGTTTGAAAGGCGGTTTCTTGTTCATTCTGCCATTCATATTTAATATCCTTTTTGCTTAATTCTGTCAAAGGTTTGGCGATAGTAGTAAATCCTTTTATAAATGATCTATGGTATCCAACCATTCCAAGGAATCTCCTTAATGCTTTCAAATTAGTGGGAGCTGGATAATCAATTATTGCCTATACTTTACCTGCTTGCATGCACAGTCCGTCTTCACTAATTACATGACCCAAGTATTCTAATCACTTAATTAAGAACTGACATTTCTTTAATTTAATTTTTAGTCCTGACATTCTTAATCTTTCTAAGACCAATTCTAATGTTTTGAGATGGCTTTCTAAATCTTTACTAAAAATGATTACATCGTCTAAATATACTGCACCATTTTCTATGTCTCCTAGAATTTGTAATATTAATTTAACAAACGTTAAAGGAGCTGATGTGAGTTCAAATGGCATTAATTCAAACTGTAAATGTTCTTTATGTGTGCTGAAGGCTGTGAATTGCTTGGATTCATCATCTAGAGGTACTTGACAATATCCACTAAGTAGATCTAAGGATGGAAATATTTTGGTCGCTCCTTATTGAGCTAACATATCTTGTAATACCGGCATCGGCATTCTATCTGGAACTGTGTTAGAGTTAAATTTTCTATAGTCTATTATAAGTCTCCAACTGCATCTTTCTTTGGAACAAGCAACAATGGAGAATTATATGGAGGTTTAGAAGGAATTATTACTCCATCTCTTTTCATTTCCTCTATCAAATTATCAACTATGGGTCTCTGGTTTATAGTAATCTGTAATTAGGAATAAAAAATGGCTGGCTCTCCATCCATCTAACAAAATCTTATGTTGTAGACATTAGTTCATCCTCGTTTATCCCTCTACAGCTATTACATTTCTATATTTCTCTAGCACCTGAATTAGCTTGTTTCTATTTTCTGGAAAATCTGTTTTATTTACTTCCTGATTTATTTTAGAGTTTTGGCCATTTATAGAGAAAAATGCTTTTTCTTCTACTGTTAGTAAAGGATTGTTAATAGGTATTCCTATGCAAAAGACAGTGCCTGTGTATAGTGTTAGTTTGTTATCTGAATAGTTTTGGACATAAGCTTCACAATTATCACCATTCATGTGGACTAGTGAATTATCCATTCTGATAAAATCTGGCAATTAATC
>NC_061092.1:68602938-68622938 GCF_015104395.2 Macrobrachium nipponense
GATTAATTGCCAGATTTTGTCAGAATGGATAATTCACTAGTCCACATGAATGGTGATAATTGTGAAGCTTATGTCCAAAACTATTCAGATAACAAACTAACACTATACACAGACACTGTCTTTTGCATAGGAATACCTATTAACAATCCTTTACTAACAGTAGAAGAAAAAGCATTTTTCTCTATAAATGGCCAAAACTCTAAAATAAATCAGGAAGTAAATAAAACAGATTTTCCAGAAAATAGAAACAAGCTAATTCAGGTGCTAGAGAAATATAGAAATGTAATAGCTGTAGAAGGAGATAAACTAGGATGAACTAATGTCCTACAACATAAGATTTTGTTAGATGATGGAGCCAAGCCATTTTTTATTCCTAATTACAGATTACTAATAAACCAGAGACCCATAGTTGATAATTTGATAGAGGAAATGAAAAGAGATGGAGTAATAATTCCTTCTAAACCTCCATATAAATTCTCCATTGTTGCTTGTTCCAAAGAAAGATGCAGTTGGAGACTTATAATAGACTATAGAAAATTTAACTCTAACACAGTTCCAGATAGAATGCCGATGCCGGTATTACAAGATTTGTTAGCTCAATAAGGAGCGACCAAAATATTTTCATCCTTAGATCTACTTAGTGGATATTGTCAAGTACCTCTAGATGATGAATCCAAGCAATTCATAGCCTTCAGCACACATAAAGAACATTTACAGTTTGAAGTAATGCCATTTGGACTTACTTCAGCTCCTTTAACGTTTGTTAAATTAATATTACAAATTCTAGGAGACATAGAAAATGGTGCAGTATATTTAGACGATGTAATCATTTTTAGTAAAGATTTAGAAAGCCATCTCAAAACATTAGAATTGGTCTTAGAAAGATTAAGAATGTCAGGACTAAAAATTAAATTAAAGAAATGTCAGTTCTTAATTAAGTGATTAGAATACTTGGGTCATGTAATTAGTGAAGACAGACTGTGCATGCAAGCAGGTAAAGTATAGGCAATAATTGATTATCCAGCTCCCACTAATTTGAAAGCATTAAGGAGATTTCCTTGGAATGGTTTGGATTACCATAGATCATTTATAAAAGGATTTACTACTATCGCCAAACCTTTGACAGAATTAAGCAAAAAGGATGAACAAGAAACCGCCTTTCAAACATTAAAGAGAAAAATTACCAGGAACCCTGTTTTGGTCTACCCGATTTTTCAAAAGATCTTTATTTAGCTTGTTACAAAAGGCCAAAACTCGAATGAGGGCAGTATACTATGTCAGCAGAGTTTTAAACCCAGCAGAAAAGCATTATAGTACAACCGAAAGAGAGTGTTTAGCTTTATTTTGGGGATGTTTAAAGAAATTTAGACACATACATTTAGGTCATAAAGTTAATGTGCTTACTGATGACAAACCCATTTGTGATATATTTAAAAAGAGAACTTTCACTAACATCATGAAGTTCAATAGATAGTTCCTTAGTGTATTAGAGTTTGCTCCAGAGTTCAGATATATTCCAGGGAAACTTAACACTTGGCAGATGCATTATCCAGATCTCAAGAAGAAACAGAAAATGCATTACAATTAATACCTTTTGTTTTATTTGTCAAGTGGTAGATTTAGATTTAGAAAGAGTGAAAATACAAAGAAAAAGAGCCAGAAATCAGACAAATAGTAGGAGGACAGTTACTAATAGATGAATCCTTAAAACCTGATTTTCAGTTAATAAATGGTTTGTTGTATAAAATACCGGCAGAGAAAAATGGTTGCTCTCGACTATATATCCCAAAATTACTAACCAGAGAAGTTTTAAAACTAACACACTCATATAAGTTGGCAGTACATCCATGAATTAAAAAGACAACAAGAATCATAACCAGAAATGATTTTTTCTACATTGTAGTGAAGATGCTAAGAACTTTGTACAAAACTGCGTAGTTTGTAGCCAACATAGAGGTAACGTATACACAAAAGCTCCACTTGAAAAATATCAATCAAAATTAAATCCATTTAAAGTAGTAACTATTGACTTTTTGGGTCATTTTCAACAACTATTAGAGGAAACAAACAAATATAAGTCTTTTTAGACTATCTAACTAGATATGAAGAAATCATACCTGTAAGAAACAGCTGTAAGATGCAGCTACAGTAGCCGAAGCACTTAAATCTAGAATTATAAAAAGACATTCATGTCCACAAGTTCTTCTCTCTGATAATGCCTGCTGATCTTGTAAAGAAAATATGTGAATTTTATGAAATAATAAATGTCAAATAACAGCTTATAAACCCAGTTCAAATGGAGCAGTAGAACGAACTAATCGTAAAATAAAGGATATCCTAAAAACTTTAGTAAAACCAAATCCAAAGGACCAAGCTCTACCAAAGATATAGATACCATAAGGAATGAAAATACTATAGACAATCCAATTGCAACAAGTTATGATCCAAGAAACAGAAAGAGGTAAAAATGTGTTTGTACCTATATGTAAATAGTGTTGTACTGAAAATATCATAACTATGCTGTATATAACGCAATTTGTGCTTCTATATATAAAGAAAATCTGATTAGTCTAATTTTTTGCAGAGGCAAACATGCGGCTCATCATAGCACTAGTTTTAACTGGACTCATCTCCTCAGAGGTGGAGATAAGAAAAGGTGCCCAGTTGAAAAGACTTAGAAAAGTCAAAATGATCTAGGATCTTGGAATAGTTAGTATAGATATTTTCAGTTTCTTCCTTTTCTTTGAGGTACTACTGGCACTATTTTTTTTTAAGACAGCTCGATTCCCAAAATAGGAATCCCTGGCCTGAACAAACAGCAATACTTTTTGTTTTCCTCGACCAGACGTTTCTCAGTGCTGTTTGCTTCGCTGCTGTGTTTTATTCTCCTCTCTATTTTTACGTCTTCTGAGCTGCAAATTCCTTTCGTTTCGGTACTGTTTCTCTCTTGCTTTGGGTTAAGATGCAAATGTGAGTTAAATCTTAGAGGTATTCTGTGATTATTTTTTTGTTTCAGTCCACTAATATTGGAGTGATTATTAAGACTTCACCAGCGGGCAAGTTTTATGATACTTTTAACTTCCAAGTATTTATCTTTTTACATCTAAACACATTTATTATCCATTAGGTATAAAGAGGTGCAGAAACACACGTAGGTACAAATTTAGAGGTGAATTGTGAGAAGTGTCCATCTCAAAACTATCGTTGCAGCCTTTTGCCTATGGAACTGGATTAGAGTCAAGATTTTCCCAAGATGTCAAAAAGATGTCTGAAATCAACTTCATTCGATGTCTATGTAAATAAATTATTTAGATAAGTAAGACAAGTAAAAACTGCGCCGAAGGCAATTGAGTTTTCTGCTCTGTGGTGACCTCAGCCACGGCCCATAAAACTCTTAGCCTTGGCCTATGAAACTGTACCACGGTCCGGTGGTGGTCTATGTAGTTGGTCCCTACAGAGCTGCCAGAAGTACGATTATGGCTAATTTAACTTTAAATAGAAAAAAAAAACAACTACTGAGACATGAGGGCTGCAATATGGCATGTTTGAGGATTGGAGGGTGCTCTCTAGACTCAGTAGTTTTTAAGATCTCAGGGTGGACGGACAGACAATACTTCCCTTTTAGTGGAAACTAACAAGGATGCGAATAGAGGATACTAAGACACAGACACGCAGTATAGATTTGTCGACAATAAAATATATAAAAAAATGCTATATTAGAAAAGCCTGAGATGAAGATATTCTTTTTCCTCCTTGTGGCCGAGTAACCTGAGGCCTAAAACAGGATTTTGCAACCCTTGCTCAATGTTGTCCTCCCTCGAAGGAGGCGCTTTTAGAAGGATCCCGCGCTGCCATGATCACAATGGTCAGTTGGAATCGCGCTAAACAACTGTTTGATGATATAACGGATTTTGTAGAAGAATAAAAACACTGCGGATAGGTCACGGTGTTCCGGAATTCATTTTGTTCTTCAGTGTCTCCAGATTTCTTGATTTTCTTCTCTCTCTCTCTCTTCTCTCTCTCTCTTCGATCCTTCACACCCACCACACAGATGAGTGAGATAATTATATTTATTCCATTGCGCTTCCAGGTTATTCAAATGTCTTTAACTGTAATCGATATCATTCCATTTTCAAGTCTAAATGTAGATGCCTGTATTACTATGGAAGTTTCCTTGAAGAAATTTGTAGGTTTTGTTATTCAATAGGAAAATACGTTTAACAGCTTTAAGAGAATATAAGTATAGTGTTACGACCCTTGTTGGGCCGTGGTGCAAGTTCTTTTGCACAAGAATAGAGAGGACAGTGATCTTACCAAGTATCCAGCTAAATTCAGTCAGCGGAGACAAAAACACACAGGAAAACTTTCAAACAATAATTTTATTAACAAACAAAGCCAAAAGAATAATAATAAAGTCCAGCCTGTGACTAATACAGGACTACAAAACTTAGGTCCTTACTACTCCCTTAGGAGTTCCTAAACACTAACACTAAACCCTAGACAGAAAATAAGAGAAATATACTGCATAAATTAGCAAAATGGGCCCAACATCAACATAAATATAAACCAATACCTATAACTAAACAGAGAGGAAAGAAGTAAGAGACCAACAGGGGGAAAACTTAATTCTCCTACCTACAAATATAAAAACTAAATCTTAAATATAAAAAAACATCAAACATTATTTGATATATAATACCCACAAGAAATAACGAAAATTATAGCATCACTCGTGACAAGATATACACAAAGACTGGCATATATATAAATATGAAGCGGCATTAAGATATGCCAACAATCTCGAACGACTCACTATACGAGAGTAAATAAGAAAAAGAATACTCGGGAAGAGCTCCTCACACTGAATAAGGGATGAATGGATGTGATAAGGGATGCCCAAACGATTCAGGCAGGTAAACAGTTGCCTTGCTGTAGGCCGAAATACAGAGGGAGCCGTGATCTCTTACATCCACTGAATGCCACGTATCAGGCCAATACTCCGCTATCTGAAGGGCGTGCAGCTACACAGGTACCAATACCATGGGGAAGGAGTCTGCCGTGCTCCCGACCAAAAACACAAGGGAAATTCCCTACCTGGTAGCAACCGCCCTACTTGCACCTTCACGGGCCTCAATGCCCCCACCGCTGCAGCTCAGAAGGAAGTCGTAGGCAAACACAGTGATGTCCCTCCCACGTCCACTCTGTCGGGATCCAGCGCCGATATCAGAGCCCGCAGGAAAGTACACACAGTAAGGGGGTAAGTCACCGCAGATGGCCGAAATGCCCCTGCGCCTTCAATACTGACGATGACAAATCCTTCGAAGTACGATTAAGAAAAAATATGCAGCTGCACAACCATGCGGGGAGAGAATAGCGAGCCCGAACTGTTTTCGGGAAAAGTCGTGCTCCTCCAATATCCTCACTGGTGTCCTTTTCACCAACCACCCGAAAGATAAACAAAACAAAAAAACTAGCATTAATAAGATGCTCACCAACATTTAACAAGCGGGGAGGAGGTTTAACAAGCAGTTCGCTTGACGCTCAGCCGAGACCAAAGTAAAGCTTAAAACTAAAACCTTAAAAAACTAATTTCCTTACGCTAATTTTATACACAACAAAATATAACAAAAAAGCAGTAACAAGGCTGAGAAAAAAAAGGCAAAAGCAATGCCAATTACGTTAATACATGATACCCTCCTCCCCGAAGAAAAAAAATAATTTTTCAGCAAAAAATATTTTTTTTTTTACTACTGTGGTATAAACAAACCTGTAGGAAAGAACAATAAAGACAACCAATTAACAGGCAAACATACAATAATAGAACAATAAACCTGAAACCAAATTGTGTTAAAATATCAATAATAGAATATACCACGAGAGAATACAAAACCAAATGCTTATATAGCTTTACCATTATTTTAAAGCTCAATGATAATACCATACTCTGAACCCAAAGTCAAAGCATGGCAAAAGACAGACATATCATAATACCAATAATTTAAACAGGATCATAACAGACACAAATCTCAAATCTAAGGAAACCATCTTACCTAGGTTTAAACCTAAATAAACTTAGGTACACACACCAGGGCATACACCTTAACCTACAAGCTTCACCAACAATATAGTTCAAAAAGTCATATAAATAAATCAAATCAAAATTCTTAGTATACCGGGACAAATCAATCATTTGTTAGGAATCATGAACCATTATAACATCCAAGAGTGTACACCACTCATAGAAACCTTACAGAAACTAACTAAATCTACAAAACAACTCTTGAAATATTACTTAAACTATACTACATTCAAAAGTAATTTTTTTCATACAACCTAATTGGAGAAACGAGCAGGGCAGCGTACGAGAAGGATCAGGCAAGCGCACTAAGTCCTAGAAAGGGCGTCAGGAATTTTATTGTCTGTCCCTTTTACGTGTTTAATAATAAGGTTGAATTCCTGCAGAAATAGGGCCCAACGCAAAATCCTCTGGTTGGCTCCCTTCATCCGCTCGATGAAAAACCAAAGGATTGTGGTCCGTCCAAATCTCAACCGGAAAAGAAAAATTCGTCATAGGTTTGAAATGGTTAAGAGCGCGGACCAAAGAAAGAGCTTCCTTTTCAATGGTGGAGTAACGCCTTTCCGCCGCCAGAAGCTTCTTACTATAGTAAGATACAGGATGAACACCGTCCTCCTTCCGTTGGAAAAGGACCCCTCCAATCCCGACATCACTGGCATCTACCGCGATAATAAAAGGTTTCTGAAAATCTGGGAAGTCAAAATAGGGTTAGTAATTAGCACAGATTTAAAGTTTATTAAAAAGATTCTTCACACCGATCAGACCACAAGAACCTTTCCCTTTTTCTAATAAAGTAGTAAGAGGTTGAGCAAGATCTGAGTAATTACGCACGAAACGGCGGTAATAACCCGTCATGCCCAGCACCCTTCTTACCTCTCTAACATTACTTGGCCTTTTCAAACTTATAATTGCCTCGAGGTTAGCTTGTTTCGGAGCCACCTGACCCAAACCAACCTCGTGACCCAAATAACAAACCTTGGCCTGGCCCAATTCGCACTTAGCCAAATTAACAACAAGTCCTGCAGACCCTAAGGGCTTCAAAAACCTTACGTAACCTTAGCATGTGGGTATCCCAGTCATTACTATATACTACCAAGTCATCGATATAAATTTCCGTTCCTTCCAAACCACAAATTACCCTATTCATGAGCCTCTGAAAAGTACAAGCTGCATTCTTCATTCCAAATGGCATAACCTTACACTCGTATAGGCCAAATGGAGTGACAAATGCTGATATCTCACGAGCTCGATCGGATAATGGAACCTGCCAATAACCTTTCAAAAGATCCAGCTTAGTAATAAATTTGGCAGAACCAATCCGATCCAAACAATCATCAATACGAGGAAGTGGAAAAGAATCATTTTTAGTATTTTTGTTCACTTTGCGGAAGTCCACGCACATGCGGAACTTACCGTCTGCTTTTTTTACTAATACGATAGGAGAACTCCAGGGACTCACAGATGGTTGAATAAGGTCATGCTTCAACATGTACTCTATCTCCTTACTGACCAATCCAATTTTACTGGATTCAGCCGGTAAGGACTTTGCTTCACAGGGGAAGCACCACCTACATCAACGTCATGATTTAAAATATTTGTTCTACCTGGAGCATCCTGAAAAAGAATGAAAAGGAATAAATTAAGTTAAGCACATCCTTCCGTTTGTCAACATCTAAATGATCTAAACTACTTTGCAACATTTCCAAATTTTGCATATTTTCACCCAATGCATCTGAAGGAACCTGACACCCTAACTCATCAGAGTCCTCTGGAGGCACATCCACTACCACAGACACAGGCTCATACACGATCGCTAATGGATCACCTTGCTTACCATGATAAGGTTTCAGCCTGTTAATGTGAAATATTCTACACTTACGGCTGGAACCGGGGGCCTCAATTTCATAGTTAAACTCTGACAGTTTCCTCAGAACCTTCTAAGGGCCCTTATATCTTGGTTCAAGAAAACTATCTTGGTCCATACTCACACCAGCACTAGCTCCCCCGGTTCAAATGAACGTACCTTTACCTTTTTTGTCAAAATTACCTTTCATTACCGACTGTGATCGTTCCAAATTTTCCCTGCAATTTCCAAGCACTAATCATTTTACCCTTCAAGTCTTCCACAAACCTTCCAACTTTTATTTCACTCTTCCGGTTCGATTCGAGCATTTCAAAAACAATTTCCAATGGACCGCGAACCTTGTGCCCAAATACCAACTCAAAAGGAGCTACTCCAGTAGAAGAATTAAGGTGGCTCCTGATAGCAAAGAGGGCAAAAGGGAGGGCTTTGTCCCAATCACTACCATTATCATAACAGTGTTTCTTCAGGACAGACTTGAGGGTTTGGTGGAATCTTTCCACCACACCTTGACTCTCTGGGTGATAAGGTACGCTGGTAATGTGCTGAATGGCCAGTTCAGCACACTTACCCCTAAATACCTTACTCGTGAAATTCGTCCTGCAGTCGGTCTGAATTACACGGGGGAGACCATACCTGGAAAAAGAAATCAATAAGTTTTTCGAAAACAACTTTGGAAAGTAATACGCCTCATAGGTATAGCTTCAGGAAAACGAGAGGCCTCTATCCATGATAGTTAAACAAAATAAATAACGAAAACCTGTTTTAGTCTTAGGTAAGGGACCTACAACATCAATTACTAACTCGGAAAATGGTTCACCTATGGCAGGTATGGGATGCAACGGGGCTTTAGGGATCCCCTGATTAGGTTTACCCATAACCTGACAAGTTTCACATTCTCTGATAAACTGCTTCACACTCAATTTAATTCTGGGCCACCAAAAATACCTAGCCAAGCTGTGGAAAGTTTTTAACACACCCAAATGACCTGAAAAAAAATTGGTATGAGCTAATTCCAAAATAGAATTTCTGAATTGAGAAGGTACCACAATCTGTTCCACTCTACCCAGTTTTTATTCAAATTATCAGATGCGGGACGACTAAACCTATATAATAAGCCCCTTACAACTCCAAACCTAGGTTTAGTCAGATCCTCAACAATCGCCCAAGTCAAAATTAAACTCATCTTTTTGAGCTTTAATAAAAGCAGCTCTGTTCAATCAAGTTTCATATCATTAACTACTGTATTATTACCACTACTCTCTACTGACCCGGGCCGTACTACATCTAACTCTACACTACTTAACATTAAGTCATCATCATTATCCACATCAAGTAAACTAACAGCTTTTGCTGCAGACCGAGTAATTACAGCCACGGGACTAGCATTTACAGATAATAAAGGGAAAATCTCCCGTCCTTCACTATCCAGCATATCATTTCCCAGGATACCATCAATACCCGGGATAGGTAGACTATCCACCACAGCCAACTCAGTGATGCGATCATACCCTGGAAAAGACATGCGGACATTAACCAAAGGAGCCGACACAATCGAGTCTGGGAAACCTCCCAATAATACAAAATTTCCAGTATATATCTCAGAACCATTCAGTGCCCTCTTCATGAACCAACGACGGGCAGAACCGGTGTCCCTAAAAAACTTCACCTGGACAACACAAGAGTCAAAAATCAATTTTCCAGGCCATACATATTTGTCATATTTGAGTCACAATTGAGGATTAGGAGCATCAGACTTACTACTATTTCCTAAACTACCACTATCTACTACAGATCTGTCTACAGAACTACTACTAACATTTGACCTATCATTAACTAATGCTACAGGACTTTGATTATTACGCTCTAGGTACGCCTACGAGCATTACATGGCTTTCGGAAAATGCCCTGGGCTTATTACACCAGAAAACATGTTTCCTCTACGGGCCTGAACCTCTGTTTCCATTATTATTTATTCTGTTTATTTCCCCCATTTGGGAAGTCTCTATTAACAAAAACCCTAGGGGGAGGAGGACCTCCTTGGACTCTACCTATATCCCTACCACCTGAAATGGAATTAGTAACATTAATATTCTTAGAGATATTGGGAGTCAACAAGGGGGGTTCAACTCTCCTACCACCACTATGGGAGCGAGATGAGGGGTTATTCAAGACCTTATAATTAAAATTGCCACTACCTGAACGGTGAGTTAACACAAAATTCATCCGCTAATTGAGCGGCACTACTCACTTTCATGGACCTTTACCTCCTCAAGGTGGACCCTTAACTCCCTGCTGCAGGCCTTCTTAAACTCCTCAAGGAGCATCAGTTCGCGTAACGCAGCGAAAGTCACTACCTGACGACTTTTCAGCCAGTCGTCGAACTGTTGTTTTCCTCCTTTGACACGTGCAAATTCTACGAAGGACTGTGCAGGGTGTTTCATATAGTTCCGAAATCTGAGGCGGTAGGCCTCAGGGACCAGGTCATATGCTTTCAAAATCAAGCTTTTTACTTTTTGGTAGTCCCGGGCTACTCCCTCCTCCAAGGCATTGTATACCCGAATTGCCTTGCCCACTAACCTACATTGGATTAGAACCGTCCACATCTCTGTGGGCCAGGACAATCGGGTGGCCACACGCTCAAATGCCTTGAAGAACTCAGGGACATTTTGTTCATCAAATACAGGCACTAATTTAAGTGCCGCACCTAAATTGAACCTATCCTGAAAATTTACTTTAGGGGAACTGGCCATATTGGTCCCCTGTAACCTTGCCATCTGCAAATTAAGGTTAGCCATCTCCAACTCGTGTCGCCTTGCCCGCTCGTTCTCCTCAAATTCAATCTTCCTTAACTCAATTCTTTTGCAAATTAATTTGTATTCCACCTCCTCCTTGGAGTCACCCAAAGCATTAACAGGGGCCAGGGGTTCAACTGGCACCGAATTAGGGGGGGGCAAGAATGGATTATTTGATACATTAATTAAGTTTGCAGGACCCTTATAAATGGTACCTGTACGAGGAGGATCCTCGAACAGGGTTAGGCCAGCTCTCACACTTACACTATCCTCTTCCAAATCATTTATACTCCCTTCACCAATATCACTCTCCCTATCACTAACTAAATGCTCAGCCTCTGCCAAGTCCTGGTTGACCTTATCCCTAACCGTCACCAATATTTCCTTCTTAGTGTCCACCGACTTCAGCGGAACACCCAACCACTTAGCACACTCAATTAAATGTTTTTTGTTCAACACTGGTAAGTGCTTAAGGCAATCAGCCGACCCCAAAAACTCAGCTGGGTCAAAAATAAACTCTTCCATTTTAACAAATAATTCAGGGGGGAAGGCAACACTGTCAAAACAGTAACAAATACTGAAGCGTCCACCTGAGTGTCACTCCACTGACCAAAATACCGGATACCCCGAGCTCTCTATCCTGTCACGGTCGCCAAATATGTTACGACCCTTGTTGGGCCGTGGTGCAAGTTCTTTTGCACAAGAATAGAGAGGACAGTGATCTTACCAAGTATCCAGCTAAATTCAGTCAGCGGAGACAAAAACACACAGGAAAACTCAACAATATTTATTAACAAACAAAGCAAAAGAATAATAAAGTCAGCCTTGTGACTATACAGGACACAACTTAGTCCTTACTACTCCCTTAGGAGTTCCTAAACACTAACACTAAACCCTAGACAGAAAATAAGAGAAATATACTGCATAAATTAGCAAAATGGGCCCAACATCAACATAAATATAAACCAATACCTATGCTCCCTTCATCCGCAATAAATACACTAAAGCAAAATTATATACTGTAATTTTCACTATTCAAATAAAAGAATATTTTTCTTTATTTTAGAGCAATATTTCTCATATCACGAGTCACGACGTCTCTTCTGTTCTTGAGATGTTACTCTCAGAAGTAACTTAGATGTCTTCCCTCCTTCAAGAACAATTGAATATTTTATTTGAAACAATTGCCCATCTGCCATTTCTGCATCGTTTCATATCTACTTATTTTCATTCATTTTTTTTAGTGCCTCTGTTATTTTAGTCTTTAATTACTTGTCAGAGATGTTTAATTCCCCTTTTCATTCAAAGAATTTGCTTTTTGTAACGAGATTTTTCTTTGCTGTCAGTCAGTCTGTTTGCCATCATATTTCTTTTCCTACCTTTTATTTCTGCCCAGATAGTTCGATGTTTTCTGGTGCGTAAAAAATAGATAAATAAATAAAGATAATAAATTCTGTTGTTTAATACTGTGAGCCGAGTCTTGTCTAATGAAGTCTAGGAAATGCAAGAGTATCATGTTCTAGGACAGATTTTCAACCGTCATTTAATATTATCACTTAAAATAATAGCAATATATTTTCACTTGCGCATTAAACTTCAATAATATATCGCCTTATAAAGGATTATGTGTCTTGTCAATCTCAATTTACAAATTTTTTTGGACAAAAAGGTAAACTTTAGACTGACACTGTTTGGACCAATGAAGGGAGTTCGCCCTAACGTTTAGTTAATGAAAATGTATTAGATCGGTTTGGAACGGTTCTTGGTAATAGAAATTTGCCAAATTGCTGGAAGGCGCTTTTTATTTTTTTAAATGATTGAGATTGCTTTTTTTCCAGATTTTTGCAGAAGGAATCGTATGTAGGATGAGACGTGACCTTGACATAATTATCATGGCAATTAATATTTCACTGACTTATGAAGATGAAATAGTCCGTCTATTATGTAATTTAAATTCCAACCTCCCAAATATGCTGCATGGGGGAATCGGAATTTGTTCTCTTGATTCTCTACAGCTGAACCATATAACAAGGAAATCGTGAAACCCTTTCAATGAGAGTCATGAAATGTCAACGCCTGTTTCTTAATGAAATAAGGTTCAGAACTGTCTTCCTCAGTAGTGAGGAAGAGAATCCTAAAGTTAAAGTAATAAGGGAATAAGGGAATTTTGTTATTCGCATAGAACAAAAATACCATAGTTTCTCAACTTTATCCATCAGAATATCTTTCGTTTACCGTTCTATTTGACTGGATTTTTATTTGTCCTTCAATATTTTCTCATTTACTGATCTTTTCTTTGAAAAACTTGCTAAGAATAACGGTTTTATTAACATCGTCTTTGTTATCTAACCATTTCCCCAGCTGAATTCCCACTTAAAATTCTTTTTCCAGGCCAATTATTTTCATCATTTTCAAAAAGAGCATTTGCAATTTATTTCTTCTTTAATTTCGTTGGCAAAAAAGCGAAATGTGCATATGCATTAGAACATCCCTCTGTCAGCCGTATCTCTGAAATGACGTATAATATAAACAATGAAGGAATAACTGTTTTTGAAAGGTTTCTCATTCTGCTAATAATTCACGGAAGCATTGGCTGACAGAGACGAGATTTCGGGGAGGTGTTGTTGACTTCCCTGTTTCCTGCACTATGGTGAATGAGCCGGTCAGCGCCCTTCAGATGTCTACAACGGGCGTCATTCATTATTCATGTGACGTCTACAGGGAAAGAAAGAGCGGCATCAAGGTCCACAGATTAGGTGGTGTTTGGTGGAGGGTGGTGGAGGGGTTGTGGAAACCAAAACCTCCCTGCAGTAATCATGTAGCCATCTTGATTTAGAAGTTGACCTTGTCTTTATACAGTATTTATGTAAATTATTCCTTATTATGACTATTTTTTTAACGTGAACGACTAACTATTATACGAGTCGGCATATTTCATCAGGATCGTATCTAAAAGAACCACAGATGTTAAGTTCAACATTTTTAGCAAATGTAAATATAGAATGAAGGACTTTCTAACTATAGTGATTGACTATCGTTATTACTCATTTCCTTTTCACACTTATTTTTCCCTAAATCATAATTGAAAAACAAAGCCTATTTCCTATCATGCAAATTGAAAACATGACTAAATACCATTTCAAAACAGAAGAACAGAGAAAAAAGTGCTAAAATGAGAACTCTCATTGATTAGCTTGATTTGTATGGTACCCTTATTTCATTTCATATGTTATATGCATATACGTAAGCAAACCATTTACTACCCTATGTTTAAATTTACGTTTCTGTTCATATCAATACAATACCTCCTTAGTTTCTACTGGAAAACCATATTTAATTTGAAGTGGAACCCTTTTAATTTGTCTACAGCAGTTTTTTTTCCACAAGCGTCAGTGATTCATTCTACATTAACAACAACAAGCTTGCCTTACACACTCCCTTACTTACAAATCAAGCTCCAATGTTATCTCTTCCTCACTGGAATTACGTGAAATCAATCGAGAAATAAGGATGTAGAAGGCCACTGGGTATTCTCCTAAGGTTGTATTTGTAGCGTTGAAGGTTTTATTTATTTATTTATTTATTTATTTATTTTAGACAAGAAGTCAGGTTAATCCGTAAATAATAACGATAAAAAGGACTGGGGAGAATTTAAGTAGGGCTGAGGAATAGAACGACTGAAACCTCTAAACATCTTTATAAGCCTTATGAAATGTCACCTAGAACGAAATAATGATACTATATCATAAAAAAAAAAAAAACGGAATACATAACCATTAAAAAAATTACTCCTACAAGAAAAACGAAGAAAAATAAAAGTATGAACAAATCCCTCTCGTATCTTCGTCCCTGTGACCTCCTCTCTCCAACCTCTGATGTTTACCACCCTTCTGATCGTTTAGTTCATCTTCATAGCAATCAATTCCACCAAGGATTTTTAGAATACTAGATGATTGCCAAACAAATAAAAGGAATACGCCATCTCTCTCTCTCTCTCTCTCTCTCTCTCTCTCTCTCGTTAGAATTCAGAATCGGAAAATATTGTTTAAAATGAATAAAGTTTAATGGAAACTAGTAAAATGTACAGTTTCACAAATCGCATGCGCTTAGAAAGTGTTGGTGAAGTAAGGAGAGAGAGAGAGAGAGAGAGAGAGAGAGAGAGAGAGAGAGATAGAGAGAGAGTAGAGACCTTTCATACAATGAATTAAAGATTAAGACTCAAATGCAAACAGATTATGTGGCGATTTGATGAAAGTGCAGAAAGATTTCCGAGAGGCCTCCTTTCGTGCGATATTCAATCTGCATATTCACTGTGATAGTGACGTTTTATTTCCCAGTTGTGGGGCGTCTTCACTTTTCTAGTTGAAGAAGTTATTCTACTTTCGTTTCGTATAAGCTCCAATTGCCAGTTCCGTTTCAACTAAGGATTGAGACTGGAAAAATTATTTGATCCTGTTAAGTTTTTTTTTTCTTTTTTTTTTTAGGGGGGAAGGGGGGCACATGAAAAGCCTATAAATAAACGCTAGTCTACCTAGGTAAATAATAAGAAATTCGGTGTTACCATACCGTTCCAGAGCATCAGGAACATGGCCTGTGACTGGACACAGGTCACGTCTGATGCTCAGTGGCGATTAACCCTGTGCGAACTGGAGCTTATATCCCCCATGAAGGTTCACCTTTTTTTGCAAATGTTATGTTGGTGACTTAGCCAGGGATCTGATAAATATTAAAGTAGCTGATGATATTCCTTTTATTTCCATTTAAGACCTGGTGTGGAAACAGATTTTATTGATTTCAAGTAATCATTTTTTCATAAGGACGGTATTCAGATAACTGATGATGACTTTTTAATACCAAATAAAAACTGGAATTTATTGAATGTTGAAACTAATGGGCAAGCCAGTATATCAACAATAATGGCATGAGATTGTAAACGGAGAAAGGCCGAGTGATGACTATGTGGAGAACTTATATGTTATACATATAATGGCAGCAGCATAGTTGATGGCTTTTTTCTATTATAGTGAAACTCTGATATTGATGTTAAGGTGCGTAGGCCTCCTGCCCCCTAATGTTGTGAGAAACCCTCAGGCCCACATTCCCAGGGGGTTAACCACCTTACTACTGAGGCTGCCTTATAGCTTCATATATTCAAGAGCATCTTTGTACCTATAAAAATACTTATGCAAAGATGTCAACTCCGAAAGTTGTAAAAAATGAGGGTGTATGAAAAAGAGGAGTTAAGGTCCCCTTCGAAACGGCCCTAGAATTTCGGATATTGACTAAAACCTTCGTGGATGGGAGTGGAGTCTTTGGTAAAAATGTTGGTAGTCCCAGCTGTCAACTCCGAAAGTTGTAAAAATTAGAGGCTATGAAAAAGAGGGGTTCATGACCCCCTTAGAAACGTCCCTCAAATTTCGGATTTTGACTAAAACCTTCACTGGGGTGGGGAGGGGTGTCTATAGTGAAAATTTGGTAGACCTAGCTTTAAAGTACGAAAGTTGTAAAAAATGTGGGGTAAGAAAAAGAGGGATTATGACCACCTTAGAAACGCCCTTGCATTTCGAATTTTAACTAAAACCTTCACTGGGGAAGAGAGCCTATGGTACATATTTGGTAGCCCTAGCTGTCAATTCCAAAAGTTGTAAACAATGAGGGCGTATGAAAAAGGGGTTTCTAGACATCCTAGAAATGGCCCTCGAATTTCGGATTTTGACTGAAACCTTCCTTGGCGGTAGGGGATCTATGGTAAAAATTTGGTAGCTCTAGTTTTCAGTCTGGGCGTGCGTAACAAGAGGAAATAGACAAAATAGCATTTCATACTTCCATGTAACATTTTGAGAAACTAGTCAAAAAGCCAGTGAAGGTTTATTTGAAAATGTCACTTTTATTTGTTTTATCTATTTTTTTTACCTAAGAGTTATTTACCACTTTATTAATGAATACATAAACAAGCTATTTACTGTTGTGAAAGTCTAAAATAAAGCCCATAAAATAAAAAATAAAAAATCTTGTGATATTGAATGCCTCTTAAATATATATCTTAAGAATTGTCCTGATAATGTTTTAACTATTTTAGCAAAATATTTAACATAATTTTGCAAACAGAAATATTGACTTCTGATTGGTGCGTAGTGCGTAGGTTTTCCATTATAAGAATAGAAAGGTTCCTTCTATGACCCAGATATTGATCTGTGTTAGTAAATTGCTTCCAGCGTAATTGAATGATTGACTTACTAATTACTTGAAAGGTGCTAACATCCCAGGAAAGGAACAGGCTAGTTTTAGAGAGGGATACAGTTCACTGGATCATATCTTTGTGTTACACTTACTCACTGACCTATACACACCTATAAGTCCCTATAATGCTTTTGTAGACTATAACTTTTGACTTGGCGGATAGATCGCCCCTTTGATGGACATTGATATTCCAATGTTTTTAATGGCCAAGTCATCATTGTCATGTATAAAAAGTATGAAAATGCAAAATCCTGTGTTAAGGTAGGTAATTCCATTTCTGATTATTTCTCATGTAACTTCGGTGTTAGACAAATCGAATATTTGTAATCTCTCTAATTTCCTGTGCATTGAAATGATCTTCATCATTTTATCAGCAGGAGCTACAAAGGTCTTGACATGTGTTAATGAAAAATTTGATAATCTCAGTACTAAAAGTACTGTACTTAACTATTGTGAACTACGACATCTTACAGCAAATACATCTACGACAAAATAGTTATATTTTCTCGAAGTAAGTTTCGATCTCATCCTCATTTCCAGCTTGGCAATTCTGGACTAAACGTGGTTGATGATTATGTATACTTAGGTGTTACCTTCAGCTTTAATGATTCTCTTAATCAGGAAATTTAAGAAGAAAAAAACAAGTTACACAGGCACAAAGAGTAGTGTACAATCTATTAAAAAGCATTTGGAGTAGTTTAGGTGATTTTAATGTTAGTTTGATTAAAAAATGAGTTGATCTCAGGCCAAGTAATATAAGTAAGCAGAACCGTATATGAGAAATTAATGAAAAACGATTATACAAAAACTCAGTAGATTTAGATGTGGTAAGAAAAACTTTCTAGTTTCACATAACAGAAACTTAGGCTCCCAAGGACCAGTAATTTGTGCAAAGTGTACACCAAAGAACAGTCCAGCTGATAGTGGGCTGAGAGTAATGCATGTAAGTTAAAGTTAAGATTCAACAAAGATCACGTCAGAAATAACCAATTAGAAAATTAGGTCGAAGGGGGAAATGCATTTGAAATTGACATCAAAATAGAACCTTTTATTTTATTAATTATTGGCAAGTGTAGTAACCTGGTACTTGGCACAATTTATATAGTATTATATTATATACATATATATATATATATATATAATATATATATATATATATATATATATTATATATATATATATAATATATATATATGATATATATACGTATATATATAATTATATATATATATATATATAGAGAGGAGAGGAGGAGAGAGAGAGAGAGAGACGACGAGAGAGAGAGAGAGAGAGAGAGAGAGAGAGAGAGAGAGAGAGATAGATGGATTACTTGATATATAGTTGTACTGTTCTCATTCACGAAGATGAGGTATATTAATGTACTCTGCAATGAGAACGAAGTAGAAACTGCAGATTAAAAAATAGAAATAGATATCTTAATTTATTCCGATACTTTCGCCCTAAATCAGGCTTCTTATGGGAACTATTGACTAAACAGTTTTATAAAGTATACACCGAACATTATATTTACATTTTACTAAAAACTTATATAAAATGAAACAAATGATTACGGTAATTAGTATTTACAACTGCTGCATTCAGACATAAAATGCTTCTACTCAAATGTAAACACAAGTCCGCAATATAGTTTGCTTTTACTGTTTTTGCCATAAAATTTCCTGGAAGGGTTCTGGGGGAGGACAAATCTGATTGGGCAAATCAAAACCTGTAGTTCCTCTCTTCCTTTTGTTGATTTTTTTCGTTCCAGCAAGACTCCAGGAAGAGAATTCCAGTGTTACTCTAATCATACAGACTTTCTCACATGAACTATTTTAGTCACGAAGGAGAGAATTGTATTAAATCAATAGCACTGATTCACTATTGTGGGGGGCCTCTAATTTCGAAACAATCTGTATATATATATATATATATATATATCTATATATATATATATATATATATATATATATAGATACATATATTTATATATATAATATATATCTATATATCATATAGCATATATATATAAAAGCTTTGGTGGCTTGGCGAATTTTACCTAGCTTTCAATATATTGTAAGTCTGCATTCTGTGATTAATTAAAGTTCGAAAATACCGCTTCATACCCACGATGAAGAAAAAAAACTTATTTGCAATGGATTTCTTCCATGTCACCGTATATAATGTTTAATTAATTATGTTATTATAATAATCAATTATACGTGTCGGAATTTGTATCGATTAAAAAAAAAAGAAATAATGCGAACAATGGGGAAAAGAAAGTTAGAAATAAGTCGGAGTCATTAACGGCAGAAGCCACAACGTTTACTCCAAAATTTCCCAATATTTCGAACACGACCCCCTCTTACAGTAGGCCTTACGAAGCAGACTGTGAGTGATACAAAAGGCTCCTTGCAGCGCCTCTTCGATGCTCACTTGGATGCTCTCTGTCCTATATTTTGCGATTATTTTCATTCCGGGCTGTCCAACTTCTTTGAGTTTGCCTTGCTTCCAATTTCACACACCATTGACGAATAAACCCTCGAGAGAACCACATAGAGCTTGAAAAGATTGTAATTAGAGTCCTAATTCGATCATTACTTACGCAAAAGATCTTTTCGTTCCACTGGTAGTAAATGGATTTGTTGTGAGTATTTATAGCGCTCATCAATATATTAATGATTATTATTGTTTTTTTCTGCCTGTAAAATATAAAAGTTGAGTTTCATCCTCCAGTTTTCGTTGTCATTTTCACAAAAGCCAAACTTTAAAATAATCCTTTTAATTCGTCTTTACTTTTTCTCTTGTTTCTGCAGACACCAGATAATAGTGGAGCTTCATTGGATAACCTTTAGCTAATTGATGATCGTTGGCAAAGAGAGAAGGGGAAGTCCATCAAACCGCGCATTGTTTGATCAGAGTTTGGAAGTGAAGCCAAACTTCTGCGGATATGGTCAGTCACTTGTTGAAAGGAGTTATGTAACATTACCGTGTTTAAATACACATATATATATATATATATATATATATA